>NC_037670.1:173863275-173922653 GCF_003255815.1 Theropithecus gelada
CCGGCTGCGTCCCGGCGGCGAGCTGGGCCCCGGCCCTCAACGGCGGCCCCCGGCCCGCGCGCCGCCCCTCTGCGGCCGCGGCTGGGACCCCGGCTCCGGCCCCGGCCCCGGCTGCGAGCTGCGCTGCCGTCCCGGCGCCTCTTCAGCAGGGGAGCTGCACAGCAGCTGCCATGTTGCTACAAACTGCATCCTGGGAGGCATGTCCCTCTCAGGCCGTTTAAAGAGAAACACTCCGAGGCTCGTCGGAGGCTGCCGGAACCCAGACAGCTCCATCTACAGCCGGTAGGAGCGAACAGTGTCGAGCGAGCCGCCCGGCGGCGACGGACACGCCCTGAGCCCGGGCCAGCCCGTCGTGGAGCCCGGGCCGAACCGCCGGGGCCTCCCACCCTCCAGGACCCTCCGGCCTCTCACCTGGGGTCCTCTCCTGCCCGGACACCCTCGGGCGAGGCCAGGAGGCGCGCGGGCGGAGGCGAAGTCGGAGCGCGCAGCCCAGGCGACGTGCTGGGGTCTGGAGGCGGCTTGATTGGCTCCGACAGCCTTCCTCCCGCCGATCCCCTGCGCCTCTCACACCCAGAACCCGGGGTCGTTCCCTTTCAAAACCTGCGCTCACAAAGGGATCTAAGAAACCCGTCACACCAGAGAAAGCCCGGAGTTCATGTGACCAGCTCAGTGCAGCCCGGGTTCCAGGGACGCGGGCTGTGCTTCCAAGGGGAGCCAGGGGGTTGGGTGCTTTTGTGAAATGCCCGAGTGTTGTTTTCGACATGAAAGGACAGAATTCCTAGAATCAGACCCTGCTGGGGATGGAAGTGGCCAGACGGGTCATTTAGGAGGAAACTGAGGCCGAGTGGGAGGTGACTTGTTTACCTTCAGTCACAGTATGAATGAATGCTCTTTGTAACCATGAGAAGTCCCAAAAGAAATGCAGGAGCTTAGAGTTGAAGACTCCCCTTCCTGGACAGGTCCACTTAACCGTGTATTAATTGAATACCTACGAGGTGGCGAGAACTGGGGATAAATTGAAAAGGAAAAAAAAAGAAGAAACTATAGGCAGGCGTCCTGGTTATTAGCGATGAAGCCCAACTGGAACTAACTTAAGTGGGGGGGAAGGCGGGGGGAGCAGAGGACATGTGTTTACCTAATGGAACCCCAGGAGTGGAACTGGTCTTGGAAGGCAACAGGACTCAGTATGCTGGCAGCTCAGATAATGGAAAGTTATAGCCGGGCGCGGTGGCTTATGGCTGTAATCGCAGCACTTTGGGAGGCCGAGGTGGGCAGATCACGAGATCAAGAGATTGAGACCAACCTGGCCAACGTGATGAAAACCCGTCTCTACTAAAAATACAAAAATTAGCTGGACGTGGTGGCACGGCCCTGTAGTCTCAGCTACTCGGGCTGGCTGCGGCAGGAAAATCGCTTGAACCCGGGAGGCAGAGGTTGCAGTGAGCCGAGATTGGGCCACTGCACTCCAGCCTAGGGGACAGATCAAGACTCCATCTCAAAAAAAAAAAAAAAAAAAAAAGGAAAGTTACGGATAGAGGTAAGGCCAGAGCTATGCATCCTGTCCCCTCCCTTCCCGGAGGCTAGAGTTCTCACTCAGGTCTTTATGCATTTCCTAACATGTGTGCATTCGTAAACAATGCACACTACGGGTTTTGGTGTTTTTACATTTTATGTGAATGATATTATCCAGTCCCTATCCTGTTGCAACTTGCTTTTTTCCATGGGTCATTTTGTTTTTGAGATAAAGACATGTTTAAACAAGAATATCTGGTTCATTCATTTTACCCACAATATAGTAGTTCATTGAATATATAAACTACAGTTTACGTTCCATTCGCCCTGGAGGAATGAGAACAAACCTGCTGCCGGCGACATCTGCATGCATGTCTCATTGTGCACTGGTAAAGTGCGTCTCGAGAGACGCCTAGACATGG
Organism: Theropithecus gelada; assembly: GCF_003255815.1. Taxonomy (NCBI): domain Eukaryota; kingdom Metazoa; phylum Chordata; class Mammalia; order Primates; family Cercopithecidae; genus Theropithecus; species Theropithecus gelada. The sequence continues at coordinate 173,865,210 of NC_037670.1, forward strand.
GACTCTGGATGGCAAGAGCACCTTCATCTTTCCCTGGCTTCCCGAACTGCTCCCTGAAGGGATGGTGCCCACTTACACATCCACCATCGTGTAATTTTCTCTTTCCCCATCCTGGCTCATACTTACTGATAATGGACTCAGAACGTTTGCCGACATGATGAGTGTGAAATGGTAGCTCATTATTTTAATTTGTATTTGTATTAATGAAGTTGGGCATCTTTTCATGTTTACTAGACATTTGGTTTCTTCCTCTGTAAATTTCCTCTTCATATCATTTGCCAATGTTTCTGTTGTGAGATCTTTTTCTTATTGGCTTATAGTTGCTTCATTAAAAATCTATTCTGGATGTTAATCATATCACCAAACATTTAATGTAATTACTAATACGATTGCATTTAAATCTACCATCTTACTAGTTATTTTCTATGTGTTCCAGCTGTTCAGTGATACCTCTCTCTCTCTCTGTCTCTCTCTTTCTCTCTCTGCCTGCTTTGGGGTTGAGGTTTTTTTTTAAAATTCTATTTTTATATTAATACTCTATTTTTTAGTAATTTCTATTTTCACCGTTCTTTTACTAGTTACATATAATGGTTGTCCTCAGTTTTACAATATACATCTTTAATTTTTTAACAGTCTACATAAATTATGCCACTTCACATATGGTGCGATAACCTTACAACAGGTTATCCCTACCATCTTTTATACTGTTGTTAGCATACATTTGATGTTTATGTATACAATCTCCACAATACCTTGTTAGATGTGCAGATGGCAAATATCTTCTCCCAGCCTGTCTTTTAACATGTTTCATGGTAAGTGTTGCATAAACATTAAACATTTTTTAATTAAAGTATTATTTATATGCAGTGTAATGCAAATTTCAAGTTTATGGCTTGTCTAGCTTTGACAAATGCAAAGACTTATGTACTCCATACCTGCCATCAAGACACAAAACATTTCAGCTGGGCACGGTGGCTCACGCCTGTAATCCTAGCACTTTGGGAGGCCAAGGCGGGTGGATCACCTGAGGTCAGGAGTTCGAGACCAGCCTGGCCAACATGGTGAAACCTCATCTGTACTAAAAATACAAAAATTAGCTGGTCATGGTGGCAGGCGCCTGTAGTCCCAGCTACTCAGGAGGCTGAGGCAGGAGAATCGCTTGAACCTGGGAGGTAGAGGTTGCAGTGAGCCAAGATTGTGCCACTGTACTCTAGCCTGGGCAAGAGAGCAAAAACTCTGTCTCAAAATAAATAAATAAATAAATAAATAAAGCATTTCATTACTGAAGAAAGTTCCCTTATGTTCTTTTTCAGTCTTTGAGTTCTGATGAATCCATGCATCTGTGTTCTGCCATGGTAGATTACTTTTGCCTTTTCATAGAAATGGAATCATACATATACACTCTTCTGTATGTAGGTTCCTTTAGTCAGCATACTGCTTTTGAGATTCTGTCATGCTGTTGCATTTTTAGTAGTTCAGTCCTTTGTGTTTCTCAGTAGTACATATTTCATTTCATAAAATTACATGCTTAATATGAATTTATTCCTATAATTGTGTGTACTCGTGGTTTATTTTCCCCCCACAAGACTACCAACTGTATATTTGCACATTAATACTAAATATTGTGCAGTCAGCTGCAGATTTTTGTTATGAATGTATCACAAATTGTTAGCAAAAAGTGTTTTGTATTTTCTTCAGTAAATGGTTCTTCTTTTAAAAAACATTTTGTATATTGTATTATTATTTATTTCTGATTACTGCATTGTAGTTTTAAAGAGTAGCCTGAGTAAAATATGTTATTTGGAATTTGTTGTGATTTGCTTTGCAACCTATTTTTGTAAATATTCCATGTATACTTGAAAAGAACAAAATCTCTAATTGTTTCAACAAGACTAGTTGAATATGCTTTTGAAATTTTCTATATCCTTACTAATTTTTCTTTATCAATTACAGAGAGAAGTATGTAGAAATCTCCTATTGTGACTTTTCCTTTTTTTTCTTTGTAATTCTGTCATTTTTTGCATTATATATTTTGAGGCCATGTTGTTAGGAACATTGAACCTCATTTTTTTTCATAACATTGTGATCTTATTTATTGTAGTAATGTTTTTTTGCATTAAAGCCTGTTTTGTCCAGTAATATTAATGCTCCAGCTTTCTTTTGGTTAATGTCTGCTCGTATATCTTTTTCTGTCCAGTGAGTTACTTTGAACTATTTTGTGCCCTCAAGTTTTAGGTATATTGCTTGCAAACATCATGTGACAGGATGTCAAGCATTATTTTGCCTGTGTCTGGGAATTGAGGCTAAGGCTCAGTACTAAGGATAATAGTTGTGAGGAACCCCACATTTTAACTTCATGTGGCCAAAAGGAGTTGAGACAGTCACTTACAGAGCTGACCAGGTGGTACCACCTCAGGACTGGCCCACCACTGACACCCCTACCCCCATACACAGAAAAAGAAGACTTCAAGAGAGGGAGATTGTTGGCTATTCCTTCCCTTTCCACCACATGAGAGAGTCTTGGTCTCCTTTTGTGGGAGCCCAGGACATGGCTCATGAGCCCTTTCAGTCTCCATCTTCCACTGTAGGGAAGAAGAGGAGGCCTTTGATATGTGTCTCCTGAAGTGTGTGGATGTACTGAATCATGGAAACAGTATTTCATGTCGATTTCTGAAGAAGTAACTCATCAGAGTAGGGCTTAAAGCAACATAGGGGGCAGGTGGGGCTATTCCCACTCCATCCCAGTTCCTCTCAACCTGATGGTGCGATGAGACTTCATCAGCTTCCTTGCCTCCCTGGGACAGAGCAGGGAGGGCAGGGAGGGGCAGGGACTCTGTGGCTGCTGTGAGCCACAGGCCACAGGATGAGACGTCCACCCCTGAGAAAGAGTTAGGGTCAGTACTTTCCAGATCCCACTCTTAGGAGTGATTCTCAGTGTCAGAGCGGGTGAGGGTGAAGCTGAGCACTACCCCACTTACCTGGACGCTGCCATACCAGCAGATGCCTGCAGTCACAGGTGGAACCAAGCTGAATGAAGGTTCTCCATCAACAGATGTAAGCACATTCTCCTCTACCTCCTTTTTGACCTTATAAAGCCAAAAGTGAAGCTTTGTGAAGGCCTAGGCTAGTGTCTGTGAGGGAAGCATGACAGGGTCTGAAGAACAGACTACATGCTTTCTTCACCCTAAGGTAGATCTAGCCTGAACCAGAGTTGAGGGGACCTGAGTTCTGTGTTGAGCTTCACTCAAAGTTCAAATGTGCCTCACACTAAGACTGAAATGAGACTTTCCTTATAACAGAAAGTGATGAAATATAGTATTAGAATTTTGACAAGATGTCATATGGTATCAAATAGCTGGAAAGCAAGGAAGGGTTGATATAGCACAATTACAGGGTAGTCATGAAGAAAAAGGAAAACTATTTTATGGTTATGCTCCAATGAATGAATACTCCTAAAACTTAAAAGCATAGAGCTGGATTTTTGTTTTCTTTTATAATCTGACAACTTGTTTTTAAACTAGAAAGCTTATTTTGTGTACATTTATAGTGAATACAGATGTATTTAGATTTTTTCATCATTTTATTTTATGATCTTTTCATCACTTCTTTCTCCCTTTCCCTGCCTTCTATTAGATTAGTGAAACTTTCTTCATTCAAATTTTCTCCCTCTGCTAGGCAACATTCTATTTCTATTCATCTAGCAGTTTTAATGAACATTTTAAACGTGTGTTTGACTCACAAAGTCTATATGTAATTGATATCTCTGCGCTTATCTTGAAGTCACAAGGACCATAGAATACTTTCATTTTAATCATACTCCATCCACCTTACATGTGATTGTTTTCTAGTATTTTAGTTCCATTTTTTTGTATCCCTAAAATTTGTATTGTTTTATAAAGCCAATGCATGTTAAGATTTACCCACATTTACTGATACTTTTTCCCACCGTTGTTTCTTCTTATATCCTTCTCCTACTGGATTTACCTACTAAGTTCAAGTTTCTTCTTCCTGAAAGATAGTCCCTAATAGTTTGTTTTCAGTGAGGGTCTATGAATGGAATATCTGAGTTTTTATTTTCTGAAAACATCTTTATTTGGTTTTGCTGTTGTATGATAGTTGATCAGGGTATAAAATCTTCATTGACAGTATTTTCCCTTACCACTTTGTAGATGTTAGTCCATTGTCTTCTGACTTCCATGTTTACCATAAAAGAGTCTATTGTCAATCTAGTAGTTTTCCTTAGAAGCCAATCTGGTTTTTTCCTCTGGTTGTTTTCAGGATGTCCTCTTTGTTTTTGGTGTTTGATAGTTTTATCACAATATTTTTACATGTGACTTTACCTTTTGTTGATGAAAATAGCCAAACTATAAAATATTTGAAGAGATTTTTTTCTGAGCCAAATATAAGTGACCAAGAAGTCAACAAAGAAAAAAAAAAGAGTGACCAATGGCCCATGACACAGCCCCAGGGGATCCAAAGTGGCTGGGCTACAGCTTGGTTTTTTATATTTTAGGGAGACACAAGACATCAATGAATACATGTAAGACGTACATTGGTTTGGTCTGGAAAGGCAGGAAAACTGGAAGCAGGGCCTTCCAAGACATAGGTAGATTCAAAGATTTTCTCATTGGCAATTGACTGAGTTATTATCTAAAGACCTGGAATCAATAGGAAGGAATGTCTAGGTTAAGATAAGGGGTTGTGAAGACCAAGGTTTTATCATGCAGATGAAACCTTCAGGTAGCTGGCTTCAGAGCTCTTATGAGACCTAAAAAGATGCCAGACTCTTAGTTAATTGTCTCCTGGATCACGGAAAAGACCTGGAAAGAAACAGGGATTTTCTATAGAATGTAGATTTTTTCCCCTCAAGAGACAGCTTGGCAGGGCCATTTCAAAATACGTCAAAGAAATAAGTTTTGGGATAAAACACTTCGATTTTTTCAGGGCCTGCTATTTTTCATGTGATGCTATACTAGAATCAGGCTAGAAATTGTGTCTTATTGCTACAAAAAGTCTTTTCTGGCAGTCTTGGGATCTCCATTTTAATGTTAATGCTAGTCAGCTGTGCCTGAATTCCAACAGAGGGCGGGTATAATGAGGTATGTCCGACCTCCACTTCCCATCATGGCCTGAACTAGTTTTTCAGGTTAGCTTTGGAATGCCCTTGGCTGAGGGAAGGGTCCATCAGTCAGTTGGGGAGCTTAGAATTTTATTTTTGGTTTACATTCTATTTACCTTATTCAGGACTTGTGCCTCTTAAATTTGAAGATTTATATCTTTCATCAAATTTTGCAAATTGTTAGCCATTCTTTTTTTTTAAAGTTTCTTTTCTCCAGATTTCCTAATCATTGCTTTCTAGATGAGAGCATCTGATTAGATAGAGGCATGGCAAATATTCCTAGCCTATGTTGTTAACATGTCATGTTTCTGTCCATAATTTTCTGTGTCCTTCATTCTGGGTACTTTTCTTATCTAGCTTTGATTTAACTAACTCTTTTCAGCTGTATCTAGTCCTGCAGTTTCACCAGTCCATTAAAAAATGTTCAAAGAGCATATATTTTATATATTCTAGAAATTCTGTTTCAAATACTACTTTCTTTTTTTATAGTATCTTGATTTTTTAAAAAATTAGAGATTTTGCACTCCTGGTATCTTGTTTTATGTTAGGGTTTGGTGATTTCTAGTTCTATGGTTTTCCCACTCTGCTTTTTCTACTTTGTGCCCTCTGTTAGTCTTACACATTACAAAAATACTCATTTTGTATTCTCTTCTGGATTATCTTTACATGAATTCAAGCTCTTGGATTTTAATCTGCTGCTTGTGTCCTCACTGATGGTGGATTGTTTCCTTGTGGATTTTGCAACGTGTGACTATGAGCTTACACTGAGCAGGGCTTGTGGTCTGGATTATGGGACGGTTCCTCCTGTTTTTGAATTTGCTTCAGTCAGAAACCTCAAGTGCTATCACTGGGCTAAGGCCAATTTTTATGTCAATGTATCAGCCCAGTGGATAATGTACATTTGAATCACAAACCTGTATGAGGTACTAGCTGTGGTTTTGAATTCTGAAGGAAGATACCACCCCCTCTGGTGCCATCACCCAGAGTCCAGCCTGAAACAGATAAGCTCTCTGTCGTCTGTGGCAGCCGTGGAGCTACGCCACTCACATCTCCATTCAGGAACTTACTATTCAGCTGCAAGGTGCCCTGCTAACAGCTTAAGTAGTGAACCCCTTCAGAAAATGCCCTGGTTTTCATGCTTTTCTTGGGCAGCCCCAGTCCATGGCTGAGCAGGTGGGGTCCTAGGGCCTGGTTATTTCTGCCCAACATGGAACTTCTCTGAGAGGCAATATTTGCTCTTGAGCCCCTCATCGGGTTGGCTGAAACTCAGATCCACGTCCTGCTCTGTTCCTGCTTCCTTACCTCTTTCCTTTCACAGGTATTGGCCCTGCCTTGTGGCCTAAGACTTGCCTGAAAGATCCTGCTTCCTCCCCCATTTATCTTCTACAGGCATTATTCCCAGTAGACCTCCTGAACTCCAAGCCCTGTCTCAGTGTCTGCTTCCCAGAGATGTAACTAACACAACATCCTTTGTTGTTGGGATGCATTTTTTTCTGAACCATGTATTTAATGAAGACGAGGCCCTCGAAAATGAGGCCTCAAGGGGCTTTATGTGGAGGTGCCAGTTTTTACCTCTGTTGGCCCAAGGCCTACATATCCTTCTCCTCACCCCACTCCAGGTAGGCCCAGCAGCGACCCACGTGCTGACAACTTGGGTGTACAGTTTTGCCTTCGTTTGGGGCACACTGGAGTTTCCTTTTATTTCATTCTATCTTAGCTCCATATTTAAAGTTATGTTTGGCCGGGTGCGGTGGTGGCTCGCACCTATAATCCCAGCACTTTGGGAGTCTGAGGCGGGCGGATCATGAGGTCAGGAGACCTATACCATCCTGGCTAACACGGTGAACCCCCGTCTCTACTAACAATACAAAAAAAAATTAGCTGGGCGTGGTGGCGGGCACCCGTAGTCCCAGCTACTCGGAAGGCTGAGACAGGGGAATGGCCTGAACCTGGGAGGCGGAGCTTGCAGTGAGCCGAGACCGCGCCACTGCACTCCAGCCTAGGCGACAGGGCGAGACTCTGTCTCAAAAAAAAAAAAAAAAAAAGTTACGTTTATGAGGTCCTATCTGGAACTTCCAGATGTAGTTGGGTCATACAATCCACAATATTTGCATTTATGACTCTGACCAAATTTTTTTTATAAAACATAATTATTTAAGTGTATGTATTTCATGTCTAAACTGTGTTTTTAATGTCTTTAAATAATCAGGTACAACTGTACAACTCTGGGTTAAAAGAAACTTGACAATTACAACAAAATTAGAAACTTCGTTTTATAGCTGTCAGGGAATAAAGGCCTCCTTATGACTTCTAAGTTTCTTGCCTCATTTTTTAATTTTTTTTTTTTAATTTTTTGAGATGGAGTTTCATTCTTGTTGCCCTGGTTGGAGTGCAATGGCATGATCTTGGCTCACTGTAACCTTCACCTCCTGGGTTCAAGCAATTCTCCTGCCCATTCTCCCGAGTAGCTGGGACCTCCTGTTCTGCCCGTTTCGGCCTCCCAAAATGCTAGGATTACAGGCATGAGCCACCACGCCCGGCCTCTTGCCTCATTTTTAAACAGACAACTTTTACACACAAAGTGAGAGATGGTCTCATGAGGTGACAGACGGAGCCTGAGCAGGGGTCTGCGGGAAAAACAGGGGAGGTATCAGTTCCACCTGGAGAGATCAGGGAAGGCTGGGTGATGCTTTGGGCCAAGACCTGGGGGAAAGTGGGAGTGCACCAAGTGGTCCATGAGGAGGGGAAGGACACGACATGCAGTGGGAACGGCATGGTGCTTAGGGAAAGGCTGGCAGTTCGGTTTGTCTAGAGGGTGAGATGCAAGCGGAGGAGCAGAACAAGGAAGGAGTGCCCTCATGAGGGGCTGGATGTGCTGCGCTGAAGTATGCATTTCAGCAAGCAGATGACGGGGAGCCACTGGAGTACTTTACTTCAGGGAGCCTCAGTAAGCAGACTTACCAGTTAAAAAGGCCCCCCGGGTCAGTATGAAGGATGGACTGGTGCAGGGTGGGGGTAGGAGTTATAGGCTTAAGGCCCAGAGAGACCTCTAACAAGCCTTCAATGTGGAAAAATGATTGACAAATGTCAGAGGAATGTCAGCGTAATAGTTACAAGTGGCCAGGGCAGTCTTCAAAGATCTTGATGCTATTGAGATGGTTAAAGTGCAGCTTAACCCATCTTGTCTTCAGTCTGCCTGTGAACATGACAATGATGCTGCATTGCTACTTAACAATGGAAAGAGTTGGAGGGAGGGGGCCATCTTCAGAAGCATCGGGAATAAGAAAACAAAACAGTAAAAAGATGAAGGAAAAGATGTCAAGAGGAGGCAACAGCAAATGAACACCTTTTGATGGGCAACAGAGGGTGGCCAAGATGAAGGAATGGCTGGAATGATGAACCTCAAATGTTCTCATTTTGGCACAAGTTATTTCAGTGCCAGAACATATATGAACGTCCCAGGGAGTATTTGGCCTGGCCTCAGAGAAGCAATGAGGGTTGCCCTGAGTTTTGGGAGGTGTGGTAAGCTGAATAACACATCCCTCCGCCCAGGATGTCCACATCCTAGTCCCCAGAACCTATGAATGTGTTAACCTTATGTAGCAAAAGGGACTTTGCAGACTTGGTTAAATTTGGATCTTGAGAGGCAGAGATTATCTAAGTGAGCCCAATGTAATCCCAAGGGTCTTTAATGAAAGTAAGGCAGGGCAGTGAGTCAGAAAAAGATGTGACAATGAAAACAGAGGTCAGAGTGATTCCTGTGGAGGAAGGGGCCACGAGCCAAGGAATGGAGGGAGCCTTAGAGGTTGGAAAAGGGGAGGAAATTAATTTTCCTCTGAAGCCTCTGCCTCTGGAAGCAATTCTGCCCTCATGATACCTTGATTTTGGTTCCAGAACTCATTCTGGATTCTGATCACCAGAATGGTAAGATAAACGTGTGCTGGTTTCAGCCACTAGGTTCCTTATCATTTGTTATAGCAGCAGCAGCAGGAAACTATCAGAGGAAGAGAACCCTGTGCTTGGCCAAGCATGACGCTTTGGGACAGTGGTAGTGCAAGGGTTCCCAGGAAGTCCGTGGGGAGTGGTGGCCCTCTCATTCACTGGTACTCATCTGGTCTCCCTCACAACTGACTGGGCACCTCCTCTGGATGTATGAAGCAGAACTCAACTCCCCTGCCCAAACCTGCTCCTGTGTTCTCTGTCTTGGTGAGAGGCACCCAAACCAGAGACCAAGGAGTGCTTCATTTAGGAAGCCATGCACCAGGATTCTGGCTACGATACTCCAGATTTCTGCATGTGGTGTGTGGATGAGAGGGAGTGTGAGAACACACAAGATCACTGGGGAGGGTACGGGGTGAAGAGGTGCCCCAAGCTGGACAGACACCAGAGGCTACTCCAGACTCAGCCAGGGGGCAGGTGGACCATAAGCACAGCAGAGAGGTCAGGACTGACAAGGAGGGCAGCATGTTCCCATCCCCAGTTATCCTCACAGCAGCCAGGGCAGATCTTCTCCCATGCCCGCTGTGGCAAAAATTAAGGTGGATTTGACATTTTCATTTTCTTAAAAAGGCTATGACCAAAACAGAAGACTGAAAACTCGAGATAAAATGGTAATGATTATTAACTCTGGCTGATGGGAATATGGCTAGCCTGGCTCAACTGCCATTGGCTAGACTTTGCTCTAAGACCTGGATTACAACTACAGGCATCACGATCCTTTCTTCACCTCATGCCCAGCCAAGAAAAGATGCAAGAGGCCAGGTGTGGTGGCTCACATCTGTAATCCCAGCACTTTGGGAGGCCAAGGTGGGCAGATCACCTGAGATCGTGAATTTGAGGCCAGGCTGGCCAACATAGTGAAACCCTGTCTCTACTAAAAACACAAAAATTAGCCAGGTGTGGTGGCTGGCGCCTGTAATCCCAGCTACTTGGGAGGCTGAGGCAGGAGAATCACTTGAACTCAGGAGGCGGAGGTTGCAGTGAGCCGGGATTACACCACTAGACTCCAGCCTGGGCAACAGAGCGAGACTCTGCCTCAAAACAAAACAAAACCCCAAAAACATGCAAGAAGAAAGCATCCAACATCCATTTATCTTGGATACTGTGCAATTTTTCTCCCAGACTTTCCTATCTTCATGTATGTCATCTCAAATCCTACACAATGTAATGACATAAACTATGTTTATATCCTGTTGGAAAGTGATTTGATGTGTTTTGATTCTCTCTCTAAATGTCAGTTTCTCTTCACAGAGTCAAATCTCTCTGGAATCTTCCATTCCTAGTTCTCAAGGTCAGTCACCTGTCTGGGTCCAGGTGACCAAGCCCAGAAGGAGGGCATTATGAAAGCTGACCGGACAGCCCCTTGGAGGGCATGTTTGGGGGCATCAGTGACAAAGACACATGCCTAGGAACGGAACCCAACAAACCGCCTTGGTGCTGGTTAGGTTTTATTTTAACAGGATGTTTTCTCTTATTTTTCAAAATATCAGTTATATCAATATTAGAAGTGTAAACAGGTACAAAATATACAGTACATAGAAACAATTTTCTTAACTAGTCTATTGCCTAATAAAAGTATGCATGAGGGGGCTGAATGAATGGGCGCTGCCAGGTCCCTCCCTCTGCAGGGGAGACAAGAGGACCAGTGGCTGCTTCAACAAAACAGGAATGGGTATTTGTGTGGTAGGAACAGCACTGTGGTCAAATTAAGAAATCTGGGCCCACCTTTATGATGTTAGATGCTGGAATGAACAAGCCACTTGGCCCCCATACCCAGTCTCATGAGCTGGGCCCTCCAAGTCCCCCCAACAGGTCTGAGAGTGCACATGCTAAGGAGACTAGGGCACAGGGGAGGTGGCTGCTACAAGCAGAAGTTCCTTCGAGGCCTGGTGACTGGACTCTTGTCGGTGTGGGACAAATATTTTAAGAGGGAAAACCTGGAAATCTCTGCTTTCCCGCAATGATGTTCCAGTAGGATGAGACGTCTCGCCTGTGGCTCTTCCCCACTCATGGCACACCATGTGTACTCACAGTGAGAGGCCGAGGTGTGTCCCCTCTGAGCGGTTTGCACCTCTAAAAAGAAATCCCTGTCCTGCTGCTTCCCAAGGTCACAGTAATGATCAAATGAGATGCATTTTGAAAATAAGAAACCACCATACAAAGTGAACAGGAGACAGAAGCATCTCACGGAGTGGGAGGCAGCCCCAGGTGGGGGTGGGCGGCCAGGCTTTGCTCCTGGGGTGGTGCAGCTCCCCAGTTTCAGCTTCTCCATCTCTCCAGACCTAATGCTGTGATTTCTGACAACTCGTCCTTATGAGGCCGAGGAGTCACACACTAGGAGACACCACCAGGTGCCCTTGGGACAGGTACTGCAGATGGCCTGAAATAGAGAAAATTGGGGCCAGCACTTTTGGGGGACCTTTTCAGGAGAAGCAAGCTGGGAAATGCAACCGCTATTCCTGGAGGGGTCCTTCCTGCTGCGCTGAGGTGTGCTCCAAGGGACCCAATGGCCCTCACTGCCCAAGGGCTTGGTGCTCTGGGCTCACTCAGCCCACCTGGGCAGAGCAGGGGCGCCCACGAGACCCCATCCCCAGGAGTCAGTGGGCCAGGGGTCCCCAACTGCTAACCTTCCAACACACTATCAGACTCAGTGACATAGTGACAGAAATGCAAGCCCTGAAAACCAAAAGTACCTACAAAATTCAAATGGCCCTATTACTATTTTCCAGCTTTTTCCTCAAGAATTAAAAAAAACAAAACAAAAAAAAAAAAACAGGTTTGCAATTAAATTACTTAAAATTCTACAGCGCTCCCATTTCACAGAGAATTCTACTTGGTTTCGAGGTGGCAGCTGTCCTGGTGGATAGTTTCTCCTTCTCCAGTGATCATCAGTTCAGCAACTTGGACATTTGGGTGCTCCCCGTCCCGCGTCTGCCAGAAGCTTCCACGCCGCCCTGCTGCCTGCACACGGGGCTTTTTACACGTGCGGCCAGCCGGGGTCACGGGGCTGGTGGTGCTCACATGTCCCCGCCATCGGTGGGTCCTAGGACGCTGAGGCCACAAGTCCAGTCGGTCACAAGGTCTGTGGAGGCCAAAGGTCCTTTGGAGGCGGGGCTCTTGAACGGGTCGGGTGGTGCGGGCGGCGTCGGGAGTGGCTGGCCTCGGGCCGGGGTCTTGGCGCCCGCCGCATGGTTGCGCTGGTGCTTGCGGAGGTGGTCCTTGCGGATGAAGCTCTTACCGCAGACAGTGCAGGTGAAGGGCCGCACGCCCGTGTGCGTTCGGTAGTGGTCGATGAGCTTGGAGCGTTCGGTGAAGCGCTTCTCACACTCGGTGCAGGGGAACGGACGCTCGCCCGTGTGCAGCATGCGGTGGCGGATGAGGTGCGCAGGGCGCGTAAAGCAGCGGCCGCACTCCCCACACCGCAGGGCGCTGCCATCCCGTGCGCTGCCCCCACCGCTGCCGCTGCCGCCGCCGCCGCCACCGCCGCCGCCGCCGCCGCCGCCGCCGCCGCCACTGCCTGTGCCAGGGGCCGACCCATCGGGCACCCCGCAGCTGCGCTGGTGCGCGCTCAGGCTGACCTGCAGCTGGAAGCTCTTCCCACACGTGGCACAGGTGAAGGGCCGGCCCCCGGGGGGCGCCGCGGGGTGCTTCTTCAGCCCTGGCTTGTGGCCAAAGCCTTTGGTCCGGCCAGGGTATTTACAGGGTTCGTTGAAGGGCCTCGGGGCCTGGCTGGGGTCCAAGACGGCCTCTCCGTTATCTGAGGAGTAAGGAAGCCCTTCCGGCCCCGTCCTCGGGTTCAGGCCCACTGGCGGTTTACACCGGAAATTCCAGCCCCACCGGACCCCCCCGAAGAGCCAGTCCCCAGGAGGGGTCTCCTCCTGGGCCACAGCGGGGCTGAGCTCACTCATGTCCCTCTCAGGCCGGGCGGGCTCTCGCAGCCCCAGCACAGGGTCCTGGCTGGGGAAGGAGCTGCCCTGGCTTTCCCAGGCTCCTTCCTGGGCAGGACTAGGGAAAAACCGTGTGGCTTGGCCTGGTCCAAACAGGGTCCCATGAGCCTCTAGGTCAGTAGGATGTACAGGTGTGGCCACCACCTCCTCTTCCTGGACTTCTGTTTTTATTACAATTTTTACATCTGCTGAGAAAGACAAAAAGACACATATTGACCTGTCCCTCACCTGCTGAGCGAGCCACGATCTGCCACCATCACTGCTCAGCAGCTGCTTGGCCACACAAACTCCACCAAGGCCCTCGTGGCTGAGCCCAGAGGGCAGCTCAGCAGAGCAGCCTGGTGGTTGTGAGGCGGCCTCCCACCCGAGGACACCAGTGTTCTGGCACCTTCACCACAGGAAAAGCCACCAGCATATCTGCTCCCCAGGTTCCATTTTTCAGTGTGGCTGTTAAGGCGAAGCATGAATTGATCCTCAGAAAGGAATTCGGACTGCTGCAGGTACTGTGCCCCACCGCAGGGCAGGGAATGAAGGTTCAGACAGGTCGGCCACACAGCAGCTGTGGGCTGCAGGCAGTTCCTAACCCACAGCTCATCTGTGAATGCCCACTTCACAGGTGTGAGGATTAAACTAGATGATATGTCTGAAAGTGCCTTAGTGAGCTATTTGACATGCAGCAGCATTCAATAAATGGACCCACTAGCTAATGATAAAAATATTACTGAATAAGAATGTGTTTGATTTTATGTAAGTGTACTTGAACTTCACATTCTGAGGTTTCACATCAGGGATCTTGGCTATTAGCACGTGTTCTGGGTGCTAAAATATGACGTTATTAAAGTAACAGGTGACTGGGCTTTACAACAGAAGTAAACAGAAAGCTAACAGATAAATTTGGTGGCAGTTCTTCTGAAATCGGCTTTCAGACACCTGTCTTTGGTAGTACCAATATCTAAGAAGTGGTTTCAGTTCAGTTTTGTTTTCTTCCATGCCAGAGAGAAGCCACAGTTGCTTAAGCCTGGGGAGGAGGTATATCCTTCAATCGATCAGCTTATTAGAATACACCACTTAACACCACATGAAAAAGCAACAGACTGAAACATGGATGTCCTCAAGAAGGGCTACGGACGCCTATGATTTGGGAAGGAGATAAAGAACAGAATGTGCAAAGGGTCATAAGAGTGCAGACACCCTAATGTCTATTGGCTGGAAGGTCAGAGCAGTTCACCAATGAAAATGAGACGCCTGGACGGAGGTACTCCCCACAGGCAAGCATGGCCCTTCCCTTCCTCCTGTTGCCACCCGTACCTTCTGTGGAGGCTGCTGTGTTGAGCTTCAGGGTCCCATCCGAGCATGCTGAAGAGGGATGGTGGGGAGGCAGATCCGCCTGCCAGGAGGTGGGTGGGATGGTGGTGGAAAAGTTGGAATGGACACCTGTGATAAGGGGAGAACAGAGCCTGTGGGTTAGGGGAGGGATGGGGAGGACAGAAGACTGCTGGGGAGGAGAGCAGGCTAAGCTCTGAGGTCCTCCCCACTGGGGGCTTTTCTGAGTGATCCTGGTTCTTTTGTCCCCCACTCTGAGGCACTGGGAAGCTCAGACATCATCGCTGTGTTTCACACGGGCCCGTCTTGAATAGAGGCAGCCAATGACTTCAATGCCCAAAGATGGGGCAAGAGGAGCGGCCGCACGGTTATGCAGGGGCCACTGGAACAGGGCCAGAGAGATGCCCAGGAACAGCATCTGCGACCTGAGAGAGGCTCGAGACAAGTCCTTCAGTACAGTCCCACCTTAAAATGGGAAAATTTCTAAAGTTGTCAGGTCGGAAGTGTTGAGGGCCCACAGCTCCCCGATGCTGCCACGAGCCCTCCCCTGTCCCTCCTGTGATCCCTGAAACTCATTCCTTATGTCCCTGTCTCAGCCACTTACCAGAGGTGGCGTCCGTGGAGATGTCTGCTGCGCCGGAATCCAACTGGCTGAGGCCCCAGGGCTCCTCCCCGATATCTGGCTGCCCGGCTGCCCATGCCTCCACACCTAGGGCCTGCTGCTCCTGGAGCTGGAGCTCACCCTCCTGCTTGATCTGCATCAAGAGGTCTGGGGCAGGAACTGGGGGCCCCGAGCCTAGGAAGGGGAGCGAGTGTGAGGATACAGCATCACGGCCCCAAGAGGTCTGGGGTGGACACCCACCTAGCTGGAGAGGTAGACACAGGGGCCTTACAAGGGTCCAACAGCAAAAGAGCCTGGTGGGAAGGCAGGTAGCAGCAAACAGGATGGGGGCCTAGGGCAGAGCCTGAGGTCACATGGTATTGGGAATGCAGGTAGGGCAGGAAAGGGTGAGGTGGGGGAGGGGAAGAATACACAAGCACATTCTCAGGGCTAGGCTGCCAGTCCAGGGGGAGACTGAGTTGCCCTGGGAATGGCCTGCCCTCACTTGAAACACAGAAATCCTGGACAAAAGTGAACCCCAAGTCCCCCCCAAAACCTTACTCCCCTCATATATTTAAGTGAGTGCAAAAGAAAAGATCCCAGAGGTAAGAATGACAGAGAACACACAAAGTCCAATCAAGAGTTACAGTGGAAGGCAAGCGACCTAGAGTTGTTGGAATAGGATACAGGCCTTAGGGGCTGGGCTTTCATGTCCATGTGAGGCTGGGAGTGTGGCCGAGCCACCTGCCTGAAGCCAGGAGCCATAGGCTGTGGCCTGTCTGTGAGATGGGGACTAGGAAAACTCCATCTGCCTGCGGGAGCCACCAGGAAGCAGCCTACTTGTCCAGGGCTATGTGTGGGAAAGAAACCCATAAAAACTTGGAATCCCATGTCCACACAGAATTCACACTACCCACATGGGCAGACACCATAAACTGAGAAATTCACAGAAAAACTGGCTGACAGCCATGGCAACTTAGGAGGCCCCAGCATGGGCAAATGCAGATCTGCCTCCGAGGGGCACCCACACAATGCAGTCCACAGGGGGCTCCTAAGGGAAAACTAAAACCAGAAGAAAAACTAAAACTTACAAAACAGAAGAGGTGCCAAATGGCCATGATAGTCATGGCAGAGTTCACTCCCAAGAACTACAGAAAAAAAGGAGAGGCTGAATGATACAGTAACCTAAGTATGCCTAAGATCATCAAAGAGATAAAGAACAGAATCTTTAAGGCAAGAACTGTAAATTATTTTGAAAAAGGTAGATTTGAAAAAGAACTCAACATTCTACAAATGACAGAGACAGCTATGGAAATGAAAAACTCAAATGGATGGCTCTGGCTCAACAACAACAGACTGAACACAGCTAGAGAGAATATTAATGACTTGGGAGAGAGATCCAGGGAAATAATCCAGAGTACAACATTGAGAGATAAAGAATGACAAATACGAAAAAGTTAAGAGACATGGAGGATAGAATGAGAAATTCCAACACATGCTGGTAGAAATCCCAGAAGAAGAGAATGGAGAAATGAGTAATGGCAATAGGTAAAGAAATAATGGTTGAGAAATTTCCAAAACTGACGGCATTGGGTAAGTCCACAGTTTGAAGGAACAGACCAATTCCCAAGTAGGTAATAAAACAAACAAACCTAGACAACATTCATGTGAAATGGAACCATAGGAAAGACAAAGAGAAAAATCTTAAAAGGTACCCAAGAGACAATAATAACATTCACACTAAGAGTAGATTTTCTTCAGCAACTAGGGTATCAGAAGATCATGGAATATCTTCAAATGTTGAGAGAAAACATCTGTCAACTCACTTTATGAGGCTAAGACAATTTTTGTTGCACAAACTAGAGGGGTTGTATATGAACAAATTTAAAAAATAATCTCATATATGAACAGATATGCAAAGATTCTAAATGAAAGAATTACAAATCAAACCCAGCAATATAGTTTCAAAAAAGAAAAATACATAATATATTATGAACACATTGGGTTTATTCTGAGAGCTCAAGAATAATACTAGAAAATATAATGAACAAAGTTAAGATTAATAGCAAAAACAATAATCATCTCAACAGATGTAAAAACAACATTTAGCTCTTCTATTTTTGACATATGGCTGGCTAGATGTGCAAAGAAACAAAAATTCCTCCCAATGCGGAATATCTAAAATTGCTGAGTAGGCTGGGTACAGTGGCTCATGTCTGTAATCTCAGCACTCTGGGAGGCTGAGGTGGGAGGAGCTCTTGAGCCCAGGAGTTTGAGGCTGCAGTGAGCCATGTTTGCACCACTACACTTCAGGCTGGGTGACAGGGTGAGACCCTGTCTCAAATAAACAAACAAAAAAAGCCAGCCTAGGCAACATAGAAGACCCTGTCTCCACAGAGGGGAAAAAAAAAGTTTTTTAAAAAAAGTTAGCCAGGCATGGTGGCATCCCCTGTGGTCCCAGCTACTCAGGAGGGCCACTGTGGTCCAAAAACTTCCAGGTCAAGACTGTAACTTGAAGTGGTCTTAAGTCTGCACTGGCATCAGATGACCAACCAAGGAACACATACACATTCTCAGGAGGAAAGCATTTTAAACATAGCTTTCAAATAATCAATGAGATTATTTACAGAAATAAAAAAGGGGAGTGAAAGTATGAGGAAACAAGACTATCAAAACTGATCAAATTTTGAAAAAGAATCAAATGTAACTTTAGAGTGGTAACAAAAATAACTGAATTTTTTTTTTTTTTTTTTGAGATGGAGTCTCGCTCTGTTGCCCAGGCTGAAGTGCAGTGGCACAATCTTGGTTCACTGCAACCTCTGTCTCCCGGGTTCAAGCAATTCTCCTACCTCAGCCTCCCCAGTAGTGCTGGGAGTGCAGGTGCATGCCTCCGGGCCCGGCTAGTTTTTTTGTATTTTAGTACAGATGGAGTTTCACTGTGTTGCAGGCTGGTCTCGAACTCCTGAGCTCTGGCAATCTGCCAGCCTCGGCCTCCCCAAATGCTACGATTACAGGCGTGAGCTACTGTGCCTGGCCAATAACTGAAATTTTAAAATCCAATGTGTAGGTTAAACAACAGAATGGAAATGACTGAATGGTGAATAGTGAACTAACTAGAAGATAGAATAAATTATTCCAAACTTGGCCAGGCACGGTGGCTCACACCTGTAATCCCAGCACTATGGGAAGCCAAGGAGGGCGGATCACCAGGTCAGGAGATGGAGGCTAACATGGTGAAACTCCGTCTCTACTAAAAATACAAAAAATTAGCCAGATGTGGTGGCGGGCGCCTGTATCCCAGCCTACTCGGGAGGCTGAGGCAGGAGAATGGAGTGAACCCGGGAGGTGGAGGTTGCAGTGAGCCGAGTCGCACCACTGCACTCCAGCCTGGGCAACAGAGTAAGACTCCATCTCAAAAAAAAAAAAAAAAGGCCAGGCGTGGTGGCTCAAGCCTGTAATCCCAGCACTTTGGGAGGCTGAGACAGGCGGATCACAAAGTGAGGAGATCGAGACCATCCTGGCTAACATGGTGAAACCCCGTCTCTACTAAAAAATACAAAAAACTAGCCGGGCGAGGTGGTGGACGCCTGTAGTCCCAGCTACTCGGGAGGCTGAGGCAGGAGAATGGCATGAACCTGGGAGGTGGAGCTTGCAGTGAGCTGAGATCCAGCCACTGCACTCCAGCCTGAGCGACAGAGCGAGACTCCGTCTCAAAAAAAAAAAAAAAAAAAAATTTCAACCTCAACATAGAGACTGAGCTGAAAATATAAAGAGGGGTTCGAAGTTATAAAGGATAATATGAAAAAGTTCCAGAATAAAAGGTTAGAGAGAAAGGGGGCAAGGCAAAATTCAAAGAGGGAAGATAACACATTTTCCCAAATTGGTGAAACATTTTAGTGATTACAGCAGGATAAAAGAAAATAAACCCACATCTAGACACATTGTAGTAAAACTGCAGATCACCCAAGACAGAGACCTAAAAGCAGAGAAAGAAAAAATGCAGATCATCCACAAAGGAATCCTGATTAGACTGATGGCAGATTCTCAATAGCAACAACAAAAGCCAGAAAAAAGGGGCAAATTATCTTCAAAAGCTAAGAGAAAATAACACTCAAGCTAAAATTATGTCTTTCCACTACAGTTGTCCCTTGGTGTCAGTGGGGGATTGGTTCTAGGGCACACCATGGATACCAAAATCCACAATGCTCAAGTCTCTTATATAAACTGGTGTAGTATTTGCATATAACCCACACACATCCTCCTGTATACTTTAAATCACCTCTAGATTACTTATAATACCTAATACGGCATAAATGCTATGTAGATAGTTGTTACTCTGTATTGTTCAGAGAATAATGACAAGAAAAAAGTCTGTATATGTTTAGTAGACACCTTTTTTCCTGAATATTTCAAATGTGCAGTTACTTGAATCCACAAATTTGGAACACATAAAATACAGAGGACTCACTGTATAGGGATGGAATAAAGATATTTTCACACATATAAATATATATAAACTCATATACACACACAAAGTGAGGATTCACTACCATCAGACCCACAAAAAATAACTTCTAAAGAAAGAAAAAATTTCTAAAGACTCCTCTATAACAATAGAAATAGAATACATTAACTGTCAAATTAATTAAAAATAACAAAAATTTGAAAAGGAAAAAACCTAAATGAATAATTCCCAAAGGAGGGGCAGGAAAAATACAGAAAAGGCAGAACTAAAGATTAACAGCACAGTTTAAGATGGTAGAAAATAATCCAAATAAACTAATAACCATAATCAATGTAAATGGTCTAGACCAGAGCTAAGAAGAAAAAATAATGTGAACCACATATCTAATTTTAAGTATTCTGGTAGTCATGTTAAAAAAGTAAGAACAGGTGAAATACATTTTAACAGTATATTTTATTTAGCCCAATATATTGAAAATGTTATTTCAAAATCAATATAAAATGATTTATATTATTTTATACATGCATGTTTTGTACACATGGCTTGTTTTTGTACATAGTTTGAAATGTGGTATTTTATCCTTACAGCACATTTCAAGTGCTCATGTGGATAGTGGTTACTGTTTGAATATTTAACAGGTAAAGGTAAAGATTATCAGACTAAAACCAAACAAATCCCCCAGCTATCTGCTGTTTACAAGAGACATACCTAAACAGAAGGACGCAGAAAGCAATGTAAAAGAATGAAAGATGTACTAAGCCAGAACAATGTAAAGAAATGATTTAGCTATACCATATCACATGAAATAAACATTAAAAGTAAAAATATTCATAGAAATAAAAAGCATTACTCCATAATAGTAAACTAACCAGGAAGATAAAATAATTCTCAAGTTTTTTTTTTTTTGAGATGGAGTGTAATGGTGCAATCTCGGCTCACTACAACCTCTACTTCCCAGGTTAAAGCGATTCTCCTGCCTCAGCTTCCCGAGTAGCTGGGATTACAGATGTGTGCCACCATGCCTGGCTATTTTTTGTATCTTTAGTAGAGACGGGGTTTCACCATGTTGGCCAGGCTGGCCTCAAACTCCTGACCTCAGGTGATCCACCCGTCTCAGCCTCCCAAAGTGCTAGGATTACAGGCGTAAGCCACCACGCCTACCCAATAACTCTAATTTTTTAAGCTTATAATATAGCTTCAAAATAATAAAGCAAAACTGATAAAACTCTAGGGAGAAATGAGCAAATCCATTTTTGCAGTGGGGGATTTTGATGTATCTCTCTGTAATTGATAAATCTAGCTAACTAAAGGTTACATAAAATTTGACCAACTCTACCAGTAAACCTGATCAAAGGGACCAAAATAGATTCCAAACACAGAAAACACAAGCTTTTTAAGCTACACAGAGCATTAAGGAAAAATGAACACTTTCTAGGTCATGAAACAGACTTCAGCAAAATTTAAACGACTAGTATTTTACACACTGCATTTTCTAGCTACAACATAATTAAGTTTGAAATCAATAACTCCCATACATACTAAAAATTTAAAATATATTGCTTTCTAAATAATCTGAGTCTAAGAAAAAAATCGCAATGAAAATTAGAAGATATCTGGAACCCAATATTAATGAAAATATTGTCTATCAAAATGTATGGGCTAGGCCGGGCGCGGTGGCTCAAGCCTGTAATCCCAGCACTTTGGGAGGCCGAGACGGGTGGATCACGAGGTCAGGAGATCGAGACCATCCTGGCTAACATGGTGAAACCCCGTCTCTACTAAAAAATACAAAAAACTAGCCGGGCGTGGTGGCGGGTGCCTGTAGTCCCAGCTACTTGGGAGGCTGAGGCAGGAGAATGGCGTGAACCCGGGAGGCGGAGCTTGCAGTGAGCTGAGATCCGGCCATTGCACTCCAGCCTGGGCGGCAGAGCGAGACTCCGTCTCAAAAAAAAAAAAAAAAAAAAAAATGTATGGGCTACAGCTACAATGGTACTCAGAGGAAATGTTATAGCCTTGTATGTTTATATTAAAAAAGAAAACACAGGGGCTGGGAGCAGTGGCTCAAGCCTATAATCTCAGCACTTTGGGAGGCTGTGGCAGATCACGAGGTCAGGAGATTGAGACCATCCTGGCCAACATGGTGAAACCTCGTCTCTACTAAAAATACAAAAATTAGCTGGGTGTGGTGGCTTGTGCCTGTAGTCCCAGCTTCTCAGGAGACTGAGGTAGAAGAATGGCTCGAACCCGGGAAGTGGAGATTGCAGTGACCCAAGATCGCGCCACTGTAAGCCTGGAGACTGAGCGAGACATCGTGTAAAAATAATAATAATAATAATAATGCGGGTAAAAAATTAATGGGTTAAGCAGTCAATGCAAGACATTAGAAAATAAATAACACTTAAGAACCTTTTCAAACGTAGAAGGAGATAATACATATAAGAGTATCATAAACTAATAAAAGAGAAGACAAAGATAGAATATAGTTAGTCAAAGTTGGTTCTTTGAAGAGACTATTAAACCAATTCACCTCTACCAAGATTATCAAGAGAATGGGAGAGACAGCACCAATAACCAATTGGAAGAATGAAAAAGGGAACATAATGATAAATGTAGCAGAGATTTAAAAGATATAGAGGATATTATGTTATTCCAAGTAATTTGAAAACTCTGGGGAAACTGACAAATTCCTAGAAAAATTTCAACCTGCCAAAACTAAAGAAGAAATAGAAAACCCGAATAGTCCTATAACTAAAATAAATTAAATCGGTAGTAAAAAATCTTCCCCATCAAGAAAACTTCGGGCTCAGGTGGCCCCACTGGTGTTTTCTACTAAACATTCAAGGAATAGATAATTCCAACATTACAAAAACTCTCTGAAATTTAAAAATAGAATGAATACATCATAGCTCTTATTTTTAATACCAAAACCAGACAAAGATGGTCTGAGAAAAGAAAATTACAAGCCCATCTTTTCCATGAACAAAGATTCAAAACTTCTAAACAAAATAATTAGCATACAGCAATGTACATAAAGGATCATGACAAAGTTAGGTTTATTCCAAGACTGCAAGGTTGGTTCAACATTAGAAAGTAACATAATTTGCCTTACTAGCAGGTTAAGGAGAAAAAAACGCATAATCATCTCAATGGATACCAAAAGAAATTATATAAAATTCAAGTCATTACTGTTAGAAACACCTAGCCAACCACAGACAAAGGAAACTTCTTTAGCCAGATAAAGGATATTTGTAAACAAAATCTTTAGCAAATATTATACTCAATGTGAAAAGTTAAAAAGTGTTCTCTTTAAAATCACGAACCAATAGGATACCTGGTATCATCATTTCTATTTAAGGATTTTCTGGGAGTTCTCAGTCAACACAATAAAACAAGAAAAAAAACCCGTAAATATTTAAAAAGAAATTATTACTCATAGATATGATTAACTTTTCAGAAAATCTGAGAATGATTAGACAATTAATAGAAAGGTTATTAGCATTAATGAAAATTTTAGTAGGGTTCCTAGATCATTAAATAAATGAAAGACAACTATATTTTTATATATTAATACTGTGAGGTTTTTGAGAAAGCCTATCAATTACAATTTTTCTTCCTTATCAAGGGTCTTAACAAACACAGAAACAAAACAAAAAGGAAGACAGGTGAGGCTAAGCTATTTTTATTACTGATAATTCACGGCATAATTCTGCATAAAGGGCAGAGACACTGGAATGAGCTCTTGTGATGGGAGAAAAAGCATTTAGAGAGGAGTATTCTCTGCCCTCAAGTCCCCAAAAGCAACAAACAGAAAATGCAATTTGAAAAAAAGATACCACCGACAAAAGTGATTTTTTTTTTAAAAGAACCTAGGAATATATCTAATAAAATATGTCCAAGACCTTAATATAAATATAAAACTTCACTGCGACATTATAGACAAACCAAATGGAGTGACTTAGGACATTCACAGATAACATGACTGAATATAGTAAAAGTGTCAATTCTCTAGAAAATGTTAATAGATGGAATGCAATTGCAACCATAACCCCAACTGGAATTTTTCATGGAACTTGATAAGGCAATTTGAGGGTTTATATGAAAGAGCAAAGGGAAAGAAGAGCCAAAGTGTAGTGAAAAAGAAGCAGGGTCTCCACCTCAGAGCACCACAAAAGTCCATTTCTGAAGGATGAAGAACTTGAACATGAAAGATGAACTCTGAAAACCTTTAGTAGGAAATATGAGAAGGTGCACTGGTGCGCTACAGCATTGAAGAACGTAAACATTTCTTAATTGTTTAAGGCACAAAAAGGATAAACCATAAAGGAAAGACTAGTAAATCTAAGAACTTTAAAATGAAAAGCATCTGTTCTTTAAAATATACCACAAACGGAAAAGATAACAGCAACACACATAGTTGACAAAAAGATTAATATTTAGAATACGTAGAGAACACTTACAGGCCAGGCACAGTGGTTCCTGCCTGTAATCGCAGCACTTTGGGAGGCCGAGGCAGGCAGAGATCACTTAAGGTCAGGAGTTCAAGACCAGTCTGGCCAACATGGTGAAACACTGTCTCTACTAAAAATATAAAAATTAGCTGGGCGTGGTGATGCCCACCTGTATTCCCAGCTACTTGGGAGGCTGAGGCAGGAGAATTACTTGAACCCAGGAGGCGGAGGTTGTAGTGAGCCAAGATTGCACCACTGCACTCTAGCCTGAGCAACAGAGCAAGACTCTATTAACAAAAAACAACTTTAAAAAATGCAGAGAAGACATAAACACACATTTCACAGAAGAGGAAGGACAAATAGCTCACAAATAGAGGATGTAATGTTCAATCTCATTAATTAGGAAAATCCAAGTTTTAAACCATAAATTTTAAACCATTTCCCTCACACCAAATGGGCAGAAATAAAAACAGCATTTCCCAGGCTGGTGAGGATAAGGTATGATTGCAACCCCCAGGCCCTCCTGGGAATACCAGCCGGTATCCCCACCTGACATCACCTGGAAAAGTTTGAACACGTGTCTCTTCTTTCCTATGGCCCAGCAGTTCCACTCCTGGATCTACATCTAGAGAAACTTTTACATATGCATAAGAATGTTCACAACAGCAAAAACAGCTAAAAAAAAAAAAAAAAAAAAAAAAAGAAAGAAACAACACGAACACCCACCAACAGTAGAAGGAATAAATACATTGTGTTATGGTCATAAAATACAAAACTGTAAAGTGCTGAAAATCATGAAAATGAATGAGCCACAGCTCATTAACATGGATGGCTCTCAAAAACATAACGGCAAATGAGAAAACCAGGTTAAGGAAGAACATATGTGGTATGATTCCATTTATAAAAAGTTCAAAAGCAGGTAAAACCAAATGTATTTCTTAGGATACATACTGAGGGAATAAAAATGTAAAGAAAGGCAAGGGACTCTATTTCTGAATTTTCAGTTTATGTACATTATAAAAGGAAGGAAGGGGTGTGATCAGGGAAGGACGGGGGTCCAGGAGGTTCAAGCTGTGGTCTCTCTCTCATGCTGGGTGTTGGGAATACGGGTTTACTACTCATCTCTAAACGTCACATGAATTTTGTTCTGTATGTATTTTGTTTGTTGTTATATATAATACACAGTAACAATGTTGTAAAACAGGGGTCCCCATGCCCCGGGGAACCTGGACTGCACAGCAGGGGGTGGGTGGAAGACAAGTAAGTGAAGCTTCATCTGTATTTACAGCCACTCTCCATCGCTGGCATTACCGACTGAGCTATGCCTCCTGTCAGATCAGTGGTGGCATTAGTCTTACAGCAGCGCAAACCCTATTGTGAACTGTGCATGCGAGGGGTCTGGGTCACACTCCCTTCTTATGAGATGGAACAGTTTCATCCCCAAACCATCCTCCTGGTCCCCCATCGGTGGAAAAATTGTCTTCCATGAAACTGGTCCCTGGTGCCAAAAAGGTTGGAGACCGCTGTTTTTAAAGAAAGAAAACACAATATTTTTAAAAAGGAAAGCATCTGATACAATATAACACTTGTTTGCAATAAAAACTTTTGGGTAGCCTGGTTAGAAAGAAATATCTTTAACAGTATTTTCAAAAGCCAAAGGCAGAAATCATACTTAAGGCTGAAACTCTAGAAATATATCTTGTCCACAGACAGGATGCCACTATCACTGCTGCTATTCAACAATGTCCTAGTCAAACTGCTAAAGAAGAAAAATAAAGTTATAAAAAGTTAAAAAGCAGACACAATCTTTGTATGATTTGTAGAGGATATAATAATCTACATAAAAAATCCAAGAGAATATAAAGAAACAAGCCATTAGACATGAGAGCAAGATTTTTTTAAAATAAAAGTCAACAGCATACCTGTACACCTGCAATAACTATTAATACATGTAATAAACTGTAAAAATCCCATTTATAAAGAAAAACAACTATCAGGAGAAAACTGTAAAATCTTATTCAAGCACATAGAAGGAAGCCTTCAATAAATGAGTCTTCCAGTGATTAGAAAGGCTAATGTTGTTGGCCGGGCGCGGTGGCTCACGCCTGTAATCCCAGCACTTTGGGAGGCCGAGACGGGCGGATCACGAGGTCAGGAGATCGAGACCATCCTGGCTAACACAGTGAAACCCCGTCTCTACTAAAAATACAAAAACTTAGCCGTGCGAGGTGGCAGGCGCCTGTAGTCCCAGCTACTCGGGAGGCTGAGGCAGGAGAATGGCGTAAACCCGGGAGGCGGAGCTTGCAGTGAGCTGAGATCCAGCCACTGCACTCCAGCCTGGGTGACAGAGCGAGACTCCATCTCAAAAAAAAAAAAAAAAAAAAAAGAAAGGCTAATGTTGTCATGAGAGCAATTCTCCAGAAATTAGACTGTAAAGTAAATGCTATTCCAATCAAATTTCCAACAGGATTTTCTTAGGAACTTGACATACAGATCCCAAAATTCATATAAAAGAACAAAGATCCAAGAATAGCCAAGACAATTTTTTGAACAGCAAGTAGAGAAGGATTAGTCTACTAGATATCAAGGTTTATTATGAAGCTAAAAGAGCAAGGTGTTGGTGCAGAGACCGACAAAGAGACCAATGACACAGAAGAAAGCACCCAGAAACAGCCTTGTGCACATGCAGAAACTGGCTCAGGACAGAATCGCATCAGAAATCAGTGGAGAAAAGCTAACACATTCAGCAAACTTTGCTGGAAAATCAGACCATCGTTGTCGGAGGAAAAACTGAAACCCTCCCTTGCAAGCTACGCACATTTTAATTCTAGATAAATTAAAAACTTAAATTTGAAAAGCAAAACTTTTAAAAATTTATAAAAAAAGAGAGAATATCTTTCTGACCTTGAGTGAGGTAAGCAAGGATCTCTTACTACAGAAAAAGCACAGATCATAAAGGAAAAGACTGACATGTTTGACTCTTTCAACAGTGAAAACTTGCATACAAGAACTATAACGTTAAAAGACCTACCACCGACACGGAGAAAATGTTTGTAATGCAAATAATAGACAAAGGATTCGTATCTAGAACACATACAAAGAAGCCCTGAATCAATAAGAAAATGAAGAATATCTCAACAGAAAAACAGAAGATAATTCACTGGAGAAGCAGCCAAATAATCATATAAAAAGGGTGCACATACTCACTAACAGTAGGGAAAATACAAGTTGAAACGAGAGGCCATCTCACCCCCATCAGATTGGCAAAAATGCAATTATGGAAACTGGGCAAAGATGTTAGGAAGCAAGTTCTAGGAGCACCTGTTGGCACTGGGTACCCCGGGGAGGGTGATACAGTAGCGGAAAAGGTGAAATCAAGCCTACGATGTGGTAAGGCCACTGCTGGATCTGTTTCCTGGAGTAGCATCCCCACAGGGGCACAAAGAAACAGGCGCAAGAACGCTCACTACAGTATTGCTTGTGAGTGAACAATCAGAAAAAGTTTAAGTGCCAATCAGTGGAGGAATGGAAAATAAATTACAATATAGTTGCTTCTGGAATATTAACCATCTGTTAAAAGGAATGAACTTGATCTACATGTATCAACATGGATACGTCTGAAATACAGAATAAATGAGTGATAAATATAACAACATCTATGTAATTTTTCAGAACACAAAAAAACCATACTATATATTGTTTATAGCTACCAAAGTACACAGCAGACGTTTCAAAATGTGGATAGGAAGAATAAACACAGAAAATTCAGGACAAGGGGTTGCCCTAGGGAGGCCTGGGAGACCTAAAAAGGGATTTAAATGGTATCAGAAATACATTATTTCACACACACACACCACACACACACACGTTTTAAATTTTGAAACAGCATACATTCAGCAAATAGTTATTGAATTCCTACTCTGTACTAGGCAATATTCTAGGGTCCTAGAATGATTAAACAGATAAAAATTTTTCTACTTTTGAAATTGACATTCTAATGGAGACCTGACATATGATGAATGTATAAATAGGAAACATATATATGACGTGACGCTGTCTGACATGGAAGACCCAAAGCAGGAAAGGAGGCCTGGAGTCCTGGGTGGGGAGGGGTTGCAGTACCGATGACAGGAAAGGCCTGCAGATGGGACCTGCCTAAAGAGCACTCCCAGTAGAGGGCACTGCGAAGGCCCTGGCACAGGGCAGAGGGGACAGCAACGTGGATGGTGCAGCTGGGCAGAGTGAGAGAAAAGTGGAGGAGGTGAGCCGATGGTGCAGGTCAGATGGAAAGCCAGGACTTGGGTCCAACTTGGGTCTAAAAGGGATCACTCTGCTGGGCTGAGATGAGACTCGGGGGGATCAGAGCAGGAGGAAAGGGGCTGGTGACAACCTCAGCAGGAGATAATGGGCCTAGGTGGCAGAGCAGAGGGGACAAGGCCAAGTAAGAAGACAGACCTTTCAGCACCATGGAGGGCCCTGGTAACCAAGGTTGGAGAGGTTTTGGTGGAAGAGGTAACACAGTGGGAGGGAAGGGGCAGGAGACAGCAAGGGCAGATGTCCCCAAGGGACTCTGCCACAAAGGGGAGCAGAGAAGCGGGCAGGGGCTGCAGGGGTAGAGGTCAAGGCAGGATTGCTTGTGTTGCCCTTGAGAAGGTGGCATGAGGTGGGATCTGGCGCCAGACTGAAGGAGGGCTTTGGCTGGAGGGCTGACAGTTTAGCAGTCACAGGAGTGAAGGCAGAGAAGGGGGCACAGGTGCAGGCAGATGGCGTGGGGAGGGCTGTGCGAGTGGTGTGTTTCTCTTTAATTTAAAAAAAAAGGGTTAAAATATAAAACTATTCTCAGTTGTGCACCATACACAAACAGATGAGCTAGGTTTGGCCCTCAGCCACAGTTTGCTGGCCCCTGGGCTAAGGAGACACAGTGTGACTGTGTGGCAGAGCACCCACTGAAGTCGCTGGTCGTGAATGTCATGTGACACCAGCAGCCGGCTTACCTGGTTCTCTGCAGTCACGTGCAGCTGCTTGGCTGCAGGTGCAGAACACCAATGGATTTCACAGGTGGATACAATGACCAAAACAGGGGTAAGAGCGCTGAGGCTGTGTGCAAGGGGGAACCACAGTGGTGGGCATGGAGGGAAATGAGGATGAGCTAGGGCAGTGAAAAGGCAGCAGGGTTGGTGGCTTGCAGGTCTTGAAGGACTGGAAATTGCTGGAATCAGGACACCAGACAGGGAATTGAAGAGACGGCAGGAGGCAGCTGGGGAGTGGTGTGCTGGAGATGGAGATGGTGGGTGTGGTGCAGTCACTGTCATCACAGTCACAGATGGCCGTGGGATGGGTGGACGGGGCACAGGACCATCCGCATGGAGGCAGCCATGGCCAAGACTGAGGGCAGGAAGAGTGACAAGAAAAGAGGGAAGGTCTGCAGAAGCAGCAAAAAGACGAGGCCTGAGACCCAAAGGCAGGGTCTCTAGATAGGGATTGAGGCTGGCAGAGGCACAATCTGAGGGGTCAGGACCCTGTCCCCGGTGGGCCTGGGCTTAGAGGGAGGCAGGGAAGAGGATGACAAGCACTCAGAGGGCTGCAGTCCCCTGGAGCTCAGTCCGAGCAGGGAGCACTCAGGACCTGCGTGGTCTGCTGAGCCCTGAGTCCCACAAGGCTCAGTGGGGGGATGTACAGGAGGTGAGAAGGGGAGGTGAGGTCTCACAAGGGATGGGCAAGGCCAAATGTGGCAAGGGATGAGCTGGGAGTCCTGGCTTCTCAGACAAAGGGGAGAGAGATAAAGGCCACACAGAATCCCTGCCAACAGGCTCAAGGTGGACAGTGGAGTTTGTGTCTACTCATCTTGTCTAATGGTGGGTAGAGGCCACCATTCAGGTAGAGCTGCTGAATATCATACAATGCAGCTAGAGAGTGTTATGGGGTCTCACCAGCAACCAGCATATTTCGAGGCCCCTCTTTATTCTCGTTTAATGATGCTGTGGAAGTGAGGGAAGCCTCCACACACGGTGTAAATACAACGAAACCCACCCACCCAGAACCTCCCACCCAGGCTAGGAAGCTGGACGCGCATGGGTTGTAACCCTCTTTTCCAGCCCAATAGTATGTGTTCTCAGCCGTCTTTCTGTCCTCTAGCATTCAGCACTGTCCTTGACACCTAGAAAATTCTCAAAATACATCTGTACAACTGTCAATGTCCTGAGGACGACTAGCAAAGCGCCCAGCTCAGAACATGCTTCTGCCCTTAGGAAAGTGCAAATCTGACTGACATGAGATGATGAACATGGGGGATGCATTTAATTTCACACAAGTGGAGCACAGGAGGGCCTCTGCGGAACACCACCTTTTTAAGTGTCAGATGAAAGCGAAAACCAAGGCAGGTGGGACGGTCAAGGGCGGGTCTTCTGGAGGAATCAGGGGTCGAGCCTTGCAGAGATGTGGTCTCCGTGGTCAAATGACCCAGCAGGTCTTCACTTTAGGAATTTGGTTTTTCTCCTGTGTCCACCTGTCCTTCCCTTAACTTTCAAAGGTGCTGACTGGCTCCAGGGAAATCTGAGACACTGATATCTGCTAACCAGATTCACCTTAAATAAATGTGTGCTTCTAATCATACCGAACCATAAGGCTGACCAATGGGTGTATGTTCTACAACTGCTATGGGTTTAAATTAAGGTTGGTTCTTGGAGGCAAGGCTGACTCTTTGCAAAGCTTTGAATTAATTTTGTTGTCAATATACAGCTGACCTCGAACAACATGGGTTTGAACTATGCAGGCCCACTTCTAAGTGGATTTTCTTCTGCCTCTGCCACGCCTGAGACAGCAAGACCAACCCCTCCTCTTCCTTCAGTCTACTCAATCTGAAGACGACAATGAGGATGACCTTTATGATGACTCACTTCCACTTAATGAGTAGTAAATATCTTTTTATTTTTTGAGACAGAGTCTTGCTCTGTCGCCCAGGCTGGAGTGCAGTGGCACAATCTCGGCTCACTGCAAGCTCCGCCTCCTGTGTTCACGCCACTCTTCCTGCCTCAGCCTCCCGAGTAGCTGGGACTATAGGCGCCCGCCACCATACCCAGCTAATTTTTTGTATATTTAGTAGAGATGGGGTTTCACCGTGTTAGCCAGGATGGTCTCGATCTCCTCACCTCGTGATCTGCCTGCCTCGGCCTCCTAAAGTGCTGGGATCACAGGTGTGACCTATTTTCTTTTCCTTATGATTTTCCTAGAAACATTTTTCCCTAGCTTATTGTAAGTATACACTATGCAACACATAGAACATACGGAATATGTGTTATTGACTGTTTGTATTATCAATAAGGCTTCTGGTCAATAGGAGACTATTAGCAAACTTTTTGGAGAGTCAAAAGTTATACGTAGATTTTTTGGCTGCGTGGGACCAGGGGCTGTTGCCCCTGGCCCCTGCGTTGTTCAAGGGTCAGCTATGCTCCTGCCTTCCCTCTCAGTGTCCTCCTCTCCCTCCCCTCATCCCGTTCCCTGCCTTTGTCTCTTCCTAAAAGATTAGGTTTGCCACCTGTTTCCCTGATAGAAAGTGTTCATTTCTGGAGCATTAGCTGAATAAGTTAGAGATTAAAACAACTATAAAAATCTCAGACATAAAACCTGTAAGTTTCCTGTTTCTCCTCGGCTCTCTCTGGAAAGATCACACCCTTTCTGGCCTTCCCATCTCTGTTTCCCGCACATCACCTGAGGCCTCCCTGGCCTTCTCCCAGCCCTTACCTGGACTCGGGTCCACAGGAACATCTGGAATCTTGGGGCCAGGGCGGCGCCAGCTGCAGGGCTCCTTCCCTTGTTCAATCTGGGAGAGGACCTCGGGCTTGGAGATGGCGTAGTCTGAGGAAAGACAGAAGGTTAGTTTTTGCCACGTTCCAGTCAGAACTGGGAACAGTCAGCCCGGAAAACCAACAATGGTCTAGAAACGAAATCTCTTGATTGTCACAGAGCAGGAGCTTCCAACTGTAGGCAATTTTGCTCCCCAGGGGACATTTGGCAAAGTCTGGAGACAATTCTGGTTGTCGTGCCCAGGGCTGGGGGAGAGGTGATTGACATCTGGAAGGTAGAAGCCAGGGCTGCTGCTGAACATCCTACAATACAGAGGATGGCCCCCGACACACAGAATCACCTGGTCTCAAATGTCAACAGTGCTGGGGTGAAGAAACTGCCGCAGAGCACGCACGTTACACAGCAGTGCACTTGTGCTGACGAAACATAACCTCACATCTGCACCTGCTCCTGTCCTCTCTAACAGGCCTCGCTGCCCTCAGCTCCGGGGTCACAGAGAAACCATCGGGAAGAGGAAATCAGCCCAGAAAGAAACAGTCCGGGCCCTTCCTGGGCAGGATCAAACAAGGAGAGCAGCAGTAGCCCCAGGGGCTGAAGGAAGCAAAGTTCTGAGGCGTGAAGACAATGTCTGCTGCAAGCAGCACCGTCTGCCCATGTTCTCCACTGACCTCGAGGCAAGTTGCCATAAGGGCCACGCATGTTTGTAGAAGAAGGCTGAAAGAAAGAGTCTTTCTCTAATGTGAGTCAATTACATACTGGATCTGAGAGCAGAAGGGGCCTTCCTGCTGCAAGTCAGCAAGAACAGAAAGGTCCACACCCTGGGCCTGCGTAGGAGAGAAGCCACTGCCTTTCCCAGCCTGGCATTCTGGGAAACTCAACACAAGGAGAAGGGAGCTTTTAACTCCATCACCCAGGGCTCATCTTTCACAAAAGATAACTTGCAAAGTCAACAGTGTTTTTGGTGATTCACATATCACTGTCATGAAAACAACTATGTGGAAGGAGAAGTTTGAGGACTTGCAAAATCCTATTTAACAGAGAAATGAGTGTCAGGTCTTACCCAGGGAGACCAGTGTCTCGTAGTTGCCCCTCATCACATGCTTGTAGAGCTCCTTCTGCCAGTCCTCCAGCTTGCCCCACTCCTGCTCGGAGAAATACACGGCCACATCATCAAACGTCACGGGCACCTAGAACCACAAGTGTCACACTCGCTCACCCACACGCTCACGGGTTTGGCCACTTGACCTCCCCAACCCCAAGGAATCCCAGGGCTACCTTCGGGGACTCCCCCTTGCTGCCCGGGGGCAGCCGCAGGATCCAGAAGTTCCTGTTGCGCAGCAGGTTCTCCACATTCTCCAGCCGCCTCTGCAGCAGCCCGTACTCCTGCAGCAGGGTCCCTAGCACGGCCCACTTGCCCTCTAGCTGATTCCCGAACTCCACAGCTGTCTTCTCACAATCGGCCAGCTTCTTCTCAGCCATCCCGGTTCGACCTTCTAGGGAAAGCAGGCGAGCAGCCTGCGATTCAATCTTCCTCTCCATGGCCTGAATCGTGGCTGCCATCGTCCACGGAGAAATCTTCGAGAAACAAAAGAGAAACCGGCATCATTCATTCCACCCACTGACTTCATTGAGCCCCTCTCTCACTAATATGTGTGGACAAGTGGGGCTATCCCGTACCACATGCCAGATCTCAGGCTGGCAATCACCTGTTTGGGTATGTTAGGTCTATGTCTGGGTGGATGCCTTTACTCCAGGCCTCTGCAGCACAATGCAGACCCTTCTCACGGTGCTTACCACCCTACACGGTAATTTCCTACCCACGCCTATACTGTGGGCTCCCTGAACATGGTATTGCATCTTTTCATACCACAATCCTTGACACATGGCAGGTACCCAGTGCAATTTTGCTGTGTAAACAGTGACTTAGCATTGCTGGGCATTTTAGTGGAGAAATGGTAAACTGCAGATTTACTAGAGCCCAGCCTGCACCTCCCCTCATGATTACACAGGAACTGTCTACTGATGATGACCCAGCAAAAAAAACAGCTGGTTCACTGAAACGGCACAAACAAAAGTATTGCTCAATTTCTTTCTTTCTTTCTTTTTTTTTTTAAAAGCATCTCATGTCCTCTTTTAATAAACATAAAAATATAATGGCCAGTTCCTCTTCCCCCAGGACAGTCTCATTTTGTCACCTTCCCATCTGCCCCTCCCCCACAAGCTAAAATCCCCATGACATCAAATCTCCATCAGTCTAGAGTTTTTTGACACTGCATGAGCCATACAAGATTCTTTCTCTTTCCCAAGTCCCACCCGCTCAAGGTAAAAACGATGGCCTCCGACATTTTTGTAGCTGTACCAGGAACAGTGACATACCCTGCAGCCTGGTGAGGAAAATGGACATATGCCACAAAGTTAGACTTGTATATGGGCAGCAACCATCTTAATTAGAGATGAGGGGCTTCCCTGTCATTGGAAATGTGCACATGGTGTATCAGTGACCGACAGCTGGGAAAAGGAAGAATGGGCACATTTTGCCTTGGGTAGGGAGCTGGACTGTTTGAGCCACCTACATCTGAATGTGGGACCTACAGGGCAGAGAGGCGCTCCTGGTATCGGGACCTGAGATCAACGAGGATCAACGCCTCCTTACAACATTCTGCAAAATAATTCCTCAACAAAAGGTCGGTGACTATTTCCAAAATGAAAAAGTGGCTACTAGAAACCAGTGTGGATTCACTTAGAGAAAGTCACTGAGAACTAGAATGTGGATGGACACCTCAAAAAACAGACAAAAGGAGAGTTTGAGCAGAGGCAGAAAAAAACTTGCCTAGGACAGTGCTGAAGACACTATTTGGAGGGAAGCAGGACGCAAACAAGGTAGGACTCTAAAGGGTCTTCAAAGCTGGGAGGTTCTGGACAAGCTGAACTGTTTCTAGGCGAAAACCCCAATGTGGGTGGGAGTCTTGCTCTCAAGTAGTAGGTGGTCCCGCAGCACCTGGGTGGGCTGGCTTGGTTCTGGGCTTGAGTCCACCCTCCACCTAAGGCCACTGTTCCTTCCCTCACCTCTCCTTTCTCAGATCCCTGTCACGTGATCCCAGAAGCCAAGAGTTTACTCCAGAAGCTTCCTTTCAACTGGTCACCAGCTCCGCATCCACTGAAATCCTCCCCATCCTCCACGTGCATTATTACGGTCTTTGTGTGGCATGAAAGGGATCTCCGCATAAACTACTTTATTAAGAAAATATTAGTCTTTTACAGATGGAGAACCAGGTGCACGGTTTTCTTACAATTCTGATGGGGCCAGGAAACCCTGTGTAAGGCCCTCACATTATGTGGTGGGAGGTGGCGACTGTGCGCTGCTCACTCCAGCCCAGCTTCTTACTGTCTGGTGGCTGGAATATGTGGGGCTGTCCTTAGACTCCTGCCAGGAAGCCGAAATTCTTTGCTTGAGAGGAGCTGATGGTAAGAGGAGCCAGATCCCTCATCCACTGCCCACCCGCAGGATGAAGTCCAGCCATGCAGGCCCCTTCCTAGTCTCTCTCTGCAGACTCCTTTCCCACTGCCTCCAAACCAAAACCATCTTCTCCAGGCTCATGGACTCCTTTCTGTTCCTCAACACACCCTGCACTGTCCCGTCTCTCTGCGCCTTTGCCCAGGCACTCCTCCCTTCCTGAAAGCACCACGGGTCTAGCTGGGCCTGAAATCCTAACCTTCCCTAAAATCCCAGCTCAAATCACAGAGGCACAGAGCATCAGGCCAGGAGGGGTGGACACGGTACCAGGCGGCCCCCTGACACTCCTTCCCCGGGAGCCCACCGCAAGCTTCCACCTGGGCGCCAGCACTCACCACTTTCTGTTTTGCACGATTATTGCCTGCGTACCTGTCTGCTTGGTCCTTGAATACACGGAGCCACTGTGTGTCTTTTTTCACACTTTGCAGCTGGGTAATCCTGGGCAAGTTAACTTCTCTAGGCCCCGGGTTTTTCTTTTGTATGACAGAGATTAACACCAGTACCCACCCGACAGGCTTGCTGTGAGGACAGACTAACGCCTCAACAGGGCTTGTTCAAGTGCCTGGCTCTATATTCCCTTCCGAGCCGACCCCAGGGGGCTGCGCACGTAGTGGGTGTCGGTGTATGCGGATTCGAAGCCGGACACCTCCCAGGTGCCACCAGGCCGCTGCGGGGGAGATGGAGAGGGACCTACAGGCCGAGCGCCAGGCAGAGAAAGGAGCCGCGGGTGGCGGGGGGGGGGGCACCCAGAAGGAGGGGACAGCGGCTGGGGCGGGGGCAGGAAGCCCCGGAGGGCCCAAAGAACTTGGCGTGGGGCGGCCCCGGCGCGGGGACAACCGTTCCGCCAGCGCTCGGGCTCGGCTCAGAGTGGGGACCCGGCCGACGGGCGCAGTAGGCCCCGGCGGACCCCGCGCCCCATTCGCGGGAGCCCCAGGCCCAGTGGTCCGGTCCGGACCCCGGAACCCCTCCCCAGGGCCTGCGGCGCCGTGTGCCGGGCCCGGGCCGCCCGGGGCCCCAGGCCGCGAGTCCGTGCGCGCGCAGGTCGCCCTTACCGGAGCCGCGACCGCCTCGGCCATGGCCCTGCGCTGTCCCGTCCGGGCCCGGAGGAAGTCGTCGCCGCCGCCGCGCGCGGCACCACGCAGGCCCGGCCGCCCGGTGCTCTCCGCAGGCGGCGCCTGCCTGGCCTTGCCTCTGCCGCCGCTCCTCGCTGGCTGCCCCTGCGCCGCGCCGCGCCGCCCGCAGTCGCGCCGCCTCCGTCAGCGCCCGGCAGGTCCACACTGCATCCTGGGAGCCGGCGCAGCGGCCCGGCCGACGAAGGCCTGTGAGGCTTCCTGGAGGCAGCGCGGCCGCACAGCCCCACCTGCAGCCCGAGAGGCGAACGGCAGGCGCGGCGCCCGCCTGCCCGCGGCCCCGCCCCGCCCAGCCCCGCCCGCGGGGCCCGACGGGAGGACCTAGCGACCCTGGCCGACCCCGCGACCCCGGCCGGACTGCGGAGCGCGGTGGGGAGTCACTGCACTGGCCCCGCGGCCCAGCCCGAGAATTCGGTTACCGAAAGGGTCCCCCTCATGGGACCCGCCTGGCCGCGCCCGCGGGCGAGCACGGGCTTCCGGGCAGGGCCGCCCCCTCGCCCCGGGAGGCCCGGCTCCCCCGCCCCGGGGACACTTCTGCTGCCAGAGGTCCTGGGTCTGGAGGTTTGGGCTATTTTGCGGGGAGACAGATGTAGCTCATGCCCATCTGTGTTTGAAATGGAATAAATACTTTCAACAGCAGGAATATAGTTCGGTAAACCCCGGTAGGCAGCCACCTAGCATTTTCTGTGATGGGTTTTTTACAGTAAATATTTTTCAATGGCATGAGCAGTGGAACGCAATAGCATCATTTAAAATTATTTCGGTGAAGGTCTTGGTAGGGACAGATGTTCATGATGTTATAAGAGAAAAAGCCTGTCCGGGACGATCCTGTCTTTGTTTTAAAAATAACATTTTAAAACAATATAGGACATATGTAGCGTTATATACTGTGTACATGTGTAATTATAGTTTGAAAAGTTTGGAAGCATATATATCAACATGGCCTCAGTAGCTTTCTTTTAATAGATCACAGGCCGTTTTTATGTCTTTTCTGATTTTTTCCAATTCATGTTTTTGTTTTTCCATAACAAGGATAGTATTTTTAAACAAGGAGAGAAAAATAAAAATTTAAATGTTCTTAAAGAGGCCAACCAGAGCAGGGGAAGGAGGGCGTCTTGGACGGGCCCCTCCGTAGTTTCAGAGGCGCATTGCCTTTCAGGAACACGACTTGCTCATCTGTGTATTCCCCAAGACTAACTAGCCAACTGCCTAGCACACACTGATAAGAAAATATGTGAGAGATCTGTAATTGTTTTCAAAGAAGGCAGACCTTACAGAACAGATAAAATTTGAGCTGGATCTTGAAGAATTGGCAGAGAGCATTTCAGACCACAGGGTGGTAGTAGAGGTGTGAGCTGGATGACAGCCTAAAAAAAAATTGAGGCAGGAAGATATACAGCATTTTAGGCCCGGACGCGGTGGCTCACGCCTGTAATTCTAACACGTTGGGAGGCCAAGGTGGGCGGATTGCCTGAGCTCAGGAGTTTGAGACCAGCCTGGGCAACACGGCGAAACCCTGTCTCTACTAAAAATAGAAAAAATTAGCAAGGCGTGGTGGCACGCACCTGTAATCCCAACTACTGGGGAGGCTGACGAACAAGAATCGCTTGAACCCAGGAGGCAGAGGTTGCAGTGAGCGGAGATCACACCACTGCACTCCAGCCTGGGCAACAGAGCAAGACACTGTCTTGAAAAAAAGAAAGGAAAAGAAAAAAAAAAAAAGAATTCCAGGACAGCCCTAAGGCATTGGGTCAAATGGACCCAACTGTTTTATTCTGTTGCAGAGTGCACCTGCAATAGAAATACAGTGATTAGAAATAAGAGACATGGACATTTTTAGTGTGCAATTAAAAAAGTCCACTTTTGACAGCCTGAGTCGGATATGCCAGGGCCATCTCTAGGTAGTAATTTCCAAGCCTGACTCTCAGAGCAGCTGCATTAGTCTCTGGGGAAGCTTGTGAAGGATATGGATTTCTGGATCCCATCTCATATCTACTGAATCAGAATGTCTTTGGAATGGGTCCTGAGTATTGTGGAGAAAACTTATTTTAAAAGAAGGTCTCTTTTTAACAAGTTCCTTGTAGGGGTCGAGGTAAGGGTGAAAGTGGGGCTCTGCGGACAGCCAAGTTAGGGTAATGATGACTTGCTCTGTCCTCCACTGAAGACAGGGATCTATTGCAAAGCATTTCTGGTGCTGGTCTTCCTGCCTCTATTTGCAAAAAGAATGAAGATAAACCTCCTTGGATTGATAAATGAGGCTTCCAAAGCCTTTCGCTCCATTTTGGACACAGGTGTCAAAAGCTGGCATGAGAGTTTCCACTCGTGTGCCTTTCCTCATGCTTTTCCCCTCTCCTCTTGCCCACCCAAAGTTCTCACACCTTTTCCAGACCAGCATATGCCCTAATTCTTCCAATTAAGTCTCTCCATGCCAATCACGCCTGCAGCAAGCTACTTTAATAATTTTTATTATCGGTGCCGTTCTTTCGGCATTGAGAAAAAAATTACAATACAAGCGAATAGTGTCCTAACTCACCTCTTGGATTATAAGTTCCCTGAGAGCAGGGACTATATCTTATTTCTCTTGTCTTTCCTGCAGTGCTTACTACCGGGCAGGTTTAGGCAATATAAAGTAATGATTTAGTACAAGTCTTCATTGATTGCTCTGTGTGGTGTGATAAACTGTGGTCCAGAGAATCATCCCCCTCCTCTGCTCTAATACTTCTGCAGCCCCTACAGACTCCACCTTCCTGCTGAGTAGTCCCAGAAAAAAAATCGTAAAGCATTTTCAACACACCCAGAAGGAGCCTGGAAGGGCTGGAGAACATGAGACCACATGTCAACTCAGGGCGTCAGGGAGGCAGGAAGTGTGTGGTTCAGACTGTGTGCAGACTGTGTAGATGTAGGGGCTACCGATCCACGCACCCCTGTGAGTGCTTCCTATACTTCAGCAGGTACAGCAGAACAGATGGACCTCTACTTTTCCAGCTGCTCCCTTATGCCTGAACTTTTCCCCTGGGACCAGGCACACAGCCTGAAAGTTCAGGCTTGGGGTTTTCAAAAAGATTGTGGTAATCGTTGCTGCCCACTAAATATTTTTAGCTGGTTTCCCTTGAGGAACATGGCTGGATGGCACTTCCTGGTTTCTTCTGGCTGGTTTGGACCATGTGACAAGTTCTGGCTGATGTTTTTTCTTTCCCTCTACTATGGTAACCCAGCAATATTTGAGGAGGTGGGTGCTGTATTTGCCTGCATCCTGGAGGCAGGGGACATTGACTGGAATCCCCAGCTGCCCATGATGAGCTCCTTACAGCATGAACATGAAACATTTGTTGTAACATGGTTTGGGGGTTGCTTGTTTCACAGCTTGACCTAGACTATCCTGACAGATACAAAGGCATGGTGAAAGTTGGCCAGGCGTTGCAGCAGGCATCCTTGGGCTCCAGGTGGTGTCTGCTTGAGCCAAACTTCACTTACATTGTCTGAGTGCTCTCACCTTGAGCATTACCCTGCAGCGGTTAGAAGTGGTGAAGTGCTGGAGAACTTGCAGCTGGCCCTGGAGTCTCTCCCGTGGAGCCAGTGCCAAGTTCCTGCCTCGAATCCCTCAGTGAAATTTGCAGATTGGGATGGGCAGGGCCATGGCTCTGAGAAGCTACCTCCTTTCCTTCTTCTGCTGGGAGCTGGGAGACTCACAGTCCTCTGGGGTTGGCTGGCTGGAGGCCAGCGCCTCAAAAATATTCTATACCAGAGCCCTTGAGTACAGAGAAAAGTATGTCCTGTGGGTCTGGACGCTGCCTGAAATGGCCCTCAGTGAGCCAGAAGTTGTGATGAATTGTCATACTTTAACAGTCCATGTAAATCGTGTCTCCCTTATAAAACTTCTGTGCTTGTTTTAATTTTAAAAGATTATTTTGATTTATCGACCACAGTAAAAATTTTATTTGATGTTTCAAGACCCCTCTGTTGCTCCTGAAATGGGAACAATTCCTTCATCCCCCTCTCAGGGTGTGAGATGGGGGCTGTGGCTCACGTCGTTGGTGCCCCGCTGCTCAAACCTCTAGCGGGAGTAGCAGGCAGGTTGTGGGGCTCCAACCCCACAGCAGCATCTAGTGTAGAGTGTTTACAGCTCCTGAAGCCCCAGTGGCTGTGTGTTACAGTGCGCTCTTTCAGTTTAGCCGTCCACAGGCAGCTTATGTTAATCAGCTCAATTAGACCCTCTGCCTTATCACAAGGACAGAGGGCTTTCTGTATCCTGGAGTTCTTGCCTTAGCGTGCCAGAAAAATTAGATCATGCGTGGGCTTGGGGATGGGTGCAAGGTTTTTTGTTAAGTGGTGATAGCTCTCAGTGAGGTGGATGGAGAGGCCAGAAGGAGGATGGAGTGGGAAGGTGGACTTTCCCTTGAGTCGGGCCGCCCAGTGGACAGGCCCTCCTCCGACTGGCCTCGGCTGAACTCTGTGTCGTCCCGTCACAGATGGCCTGCCAGTGTCTGCTGGTGTCTGCCAGTGTGTTCTTCTGCTGTTGAGTTCCTCTTGATGTCTAATTGCTTGTGTCTGTGCCTACTAGGGTCTGAGGGTTTTTATAGGCACAGGATGGGGGGTGTGACAGGCCAGGATGGTCTGGGAAATGCAACATTTGGGCACAGAAACAGACATACCTGTTCTCACCTAGGTCAGTGGGCACAGGCCTGAGGGTAGAGCCTTTGCCAGGGACCCTGCCTTTCTCTACCCAGTACTTTCCTGTCTCCCTCCTGTATCACTCCCACATCCCTCCCCACTCTGGACCTCCCTTTCAGGGAGTCCGTGCCTCCGTCAGAGAAGCACAGCTCCAGGCATCTCAGGTATTGCTGAGTTTCCACCCTGATGGCATCACCCTCTGCCAACCTAGAGGTAAGATCCTGATGTGGCATTAGAAAGCCAGGGGCAAGGTGAGCAAGTGGCAAATGTGTGGAGGAAGTTTCAGTGCCCTGGCGTCCATGATTGCCTTTCAAGTTTTCTAGAAGCTTCCATAGCCTCAGTTATTCTGATATGGTGATGTTAAAACCTGCCTACACCAAGGGTGTTTATGACTGACAACAACTTAGAGAGTGACCCATCCCAGGGCCCTGGCTCTTCTCTGGGGTCAGAGCTTTGAGCGACAGGAATGAACAACAGGGCATTCCAGACTCCCTCAGCAGAGTGCAAGTCTCTGCACCTGAGTTCTCGAGGGCAGGATTGAGGTCACCTTGCGCCGGTGGAGACGAGGTGGATGGTGAAAGAATATAGGAGGCCTTTACTTTAAGCAAACTCCAAATATGGAAATATGGAAAAATCCAGACATATGAAACAAGCACCAGAGTTTTGTTTTTAGATCCATTTAAAATTTTTAATAACTAAAGTTATTGAATTTTCCCGTAACTAAAATCTCCACAGCTTTTGAAAATAGTGTTCTAGGTACAAAAATTGGATTTCTCAAGGAGCACTTACTGTGCAGAACATGGCCCACCCCAGAAATATTATTAATTATGATAGAAACAAGCTTATTACTCAGATGCTGACTCATATTTACAAGAGATTTTGAAGTTTTATAAGGGCTGACCTTCGAGTCATCAATTTTTGACGACCTCACAATAGTCCCTCATGGCTTTTAGAGTGGGGGAAGCCTGTCACATCAAAGGCTAGCCAGATGAAATGAAGAATATTTTATAAGGACACTGAGTCCTTTTGAGCTTGGCTAGGGACAAAACCCACTCAGCAGAAATTAGTCAACAAGTCTATACTGAGTATTTACTGGGTCCTCAGTCAGATTATATACATGAAATGTATATAATCAAGGTGACAGTATTTTCGAAACAGAAAACTCAGAGTTTTTAGTATAACAAATGATATTTATGTCATTTATTGGTGCTAAGAGATAGTCTGGGAGATGCAATTTGGACCTCAAATATAGAAAAATATGGGCCAATTTATGCATTCATTTGAATAAAAAAGAATATGTGAAATTATGATTGTCCTGGGAAAACAAGTATGCATGGTCATTGTTCAACAAAAACTGCCCAGGGTTCAGCACAAAGATGAAAGCTGCAGTCCTTGCCTCAAAGAGCTCACTGTCTAGTTGGAGATGGATGTGCAAATCAACAATAAGGGGATAGATGGAAAACAAATTCCAGGAGAGTGAATAAGGAGTGCTAAGTCTTGCCTGGGAGTCAGGGATCACTTCTCAAAGCAGGTAACTTGACCTGAACAGAGAAGAATCAGTAGAAGTTTGCTAAGTAAGCGTGGGTCAAGGAATATTCCAGACAGGAAATAGAATGTCTGAAATATGGGGGAATGGGACAATGCATAGAGAATGACAAGAAAATTCAGTATGGTTAGAATGGTGGGTGGCCATGGGATGGGGTGAGGGATGAGAGGCAAGAAATAAGACTGAGGTGAGATCATAAGTAGTTCTGTATACCATGTTCATAATTTATTGTAATTTTTACTATTTTTTTGAAATAGGGTCTCACTGTCTCCTGGGCTGCAGTGCAGTGGCATGATCTCGGCTCACTGCAGCCTCAACCTTCTGGGCTCAAGCAATCCTCCTGCCTCGGCCTCCCGAGTAGCTGGGACTACAGGTATACGCCACCACACCTGGCTAATTTTGTTTGTTGGTGGAGATGGGTTTTTGCCATGTTGCCCAGGCTGGTCTTGAACTCCCGAGCTGAAGCAATCCACCTGCCTTGGCCTTCCAAAGTGCTAGGATTACAGGCGTGAACCACTGTGCCTGGCCTCATGTACATAATTTAGATGCTATTATCTAAGACAAGTGCTATCAAATCATTTTAGCTCCAAGCCCCTTTCTTCAAATAAAAATCTGAGAAGTACAATATAGAAATCGGATCAATGAGAAAGTGCCCAGTGGGAGTCTCTCTCTCTCTCTCTCTCTCTCTCTCTCTCTGTGTGTGTGTGTGTGTGTGTGTGAAGGAGGAGTCCACAAGCCCCCTGGCAGCTTCACCATTTCCACATCCCTACTGGAAGTTCTAGAAGAATTTCCACAGAACACACTTTGGACCCACTGATTTAGGAATTGGAGAGTAGCTGATAAATTCTGAGGAGGGAGAATTAGGTATTTTGAAAGATTACTCTTGAGGTTTTATGATTGGTTGCTGTAAAAGGAGGGTGGCTCATGCCAAGAGATAAGCACAAAAGTTCAGGTGAGATAACAAGAGGACAAACTGGAGCTCTCATTGTTGAGAAAAGAGGCCCTGATAAACACACCACCCTTTCAGCTTTGACCCTTGCAGGGCTAGATCAGCTTCA
Organism: Theropithecus gelada; assembly: GCF_003255815.1. Lineage (NCBI taxonomy): Eukaryota > Metazoa > Chordata > Mammalia > Primates > Cercopithecidae > Theropithecus > Theropithecus gelada. The sequence goes on from NC_037670.1 coordinate 173,908,834, forward strand.
TAAGAATTCACATCCAATTTGGAATCATATCATTCCCAGATTGATCTATGATAATCTGCTTCTACTCTAACTGCCTGACAGGAGGAAAAGCAAATTTCTCTGAAAGAAGATAACATCTTGTACAACCTCAAAATATTACATTTTCAAATATAGTATCTGTCACTCAATCAAAGACAACTAAACATGCAAATAGATAAAATTGAATGAGAATCAAGAGAAACACAGACAATAGATACAAATTCATGAGAAAGCCACATAGTAAAGTTACCAGACATAGACTTTAGGTTAACTGTTATTTATAAGTTTAAATGTGATTAATAAATGACAGAATGGGTAATTTCAATGGAGAATTAGATATGATAAAAAGAATCAAACAGTAATTCTATAATGTAAATAAATAACTTAGTAGATGAGTTTAACAGCACAGTGGGCACAGCTGAAGCAAGAATTAGTAATACAGAGTACAGGTCAGGAGAAAATATCCAGACTGATGCACAGAGAGACAAATAGTGAAAAATATATAAAATCTAAAAGAGAATACAGGACATGGAGAAATGGCCTAACATATGTATAATCAGAAACCCAGAAAGACAGGAGAAAGAGAAAAGAGGTAGGAGTAATACATAAAGAGATACTGACCAATAATTTTTCAAAACAAATGAAATGAGACAAGTGCAACTTGCATGAGTTACAAATTCCAATTAGAATAAATAAAAAGGGGACAATGTGAACTGACAAACATACTATGGTTTATTTATCACGGGAACTCTCTGTACCTTCTTCTTTTTTTTTGAGAGGGAGTCTCGCTCTGTCGCCCAGGCTGGAGTGCAGTGGCCGGATCTCAGCTCACTGCAAGCTCCGCCTCCCAGGTCCACGCCATTCTCCTGCCTCAGCCTCTTGAGTAGCTGGGACTACGGGCACCCGCCACCTCGCCCGGCTAGTTTTTTTGTATTTTTTAGTAGAGATGGGGTTTCACCGTGTTAGCCAGGATGGTCTCAATCTCCTGACCTCGTGATCCACCCGTCTCGGCCTCCCAAAGTGCTGGGATTACAGGCTTGAGCCACCGCGCCCGGCCCTCTGTACCTTCTTCTTAATTTTGCTGTTAACCTAAAACTGTTCTTAAAAATAAAGTCTATTTAAAAAAAAAAAACAACCCTCACTTACAAAAAAGGAAACTAGGCCTAGACTCACAGACAAATAACTGAAAACCGAAGGACAAAAGGAAATATTATATGTAGCCAGATAAAAAGGACATATTCATTTCAAAATAACATAAAATAAGACCTATCACTAACTTTCAACAGAAAAATGGAAGCCAAAGGACAACAGAATGACACTTTGAAAGGACTGAAAGAAAATAACTGACAACCTACAATTCTATACTCAACAAAAGTATCCTTCAAACACAAACATAAAATAAAGACACTTCCAAAAAGCAAAAACAGATAATTTGTTAGCAGCATATCCTTACTAAAGAAAATTAAGAGGGGGAGTTTTTAAGGCAAAAGAAAGACGAGTCAGATGAAAGAAGCTGTAAATGCAGAAAGGAATGAAGAGCAACAAAAAAAGTAAATATCCATGTAAGTCTGCATTAATTTCAACTATGTAAAGCAACAAATAATAATAATGTGTCTCATCTTTAAATTATATGTAGGGTTTTTCAAAATGTGATAATAATAGAAAAGGCAAGATAGAGAGTAAATTGACTTAAAATGTTATAACATCCTATGTTGTCTGAGAAGCGTTAAGAGTAGTAACTTAAATAAGATTTTAATAAGTCATGGCTGTGTATTGTAACATCTAAAACACTGAAGGAATAGTAAAAGAATGTATAACTTAATTAGTTTCCTAGGGACACTATAACAGATTACCACAAACTGGGTGGCTTAAAACAACAGAAATTTATTCTCTTATGGCTCAGGAGGTCAGAAGACCAAAATCAGGGCATTTTGGGGGCAGGGCCATGCTCCCATCAAAGGTTCTGGAGAGGGTGCTTCCTTGTCTTTTCCTGCTTCTGGTGACTTCTGGCATTCCTTGGCTTGTGGCTGCATCTCTCCAATCCCTGCCTTTGTCTTCACATGGCCTTACCTATGTGTCTGTGCAGTCTGTGTGTCCTTTTCTGTCTCTTATAAGGGCATTATCATCATTGGACTTACAGCCCACTCTAAGCTCTACTTTAATTACATCTATAAAAACTGTATTTCCAAATAAGGTAACATTCTGAGGTTCTGGATGGACATGAATTTTGCGGGAACACTATTTAGCTCACTACGATAACTAGCAAAAAAGATTTTAAAAGGTAGAGAAAAGGGAATATAGAAGAGTTGACACAATGAAAAAAACAAATAATAACAGATATAAAAGCAAATATATCAGTAATTAAGTGAAATGAAGTAATTAAAAAACAAAAATTTCTAAAATTAGAATTAATGTAATCTCCAAACAATGAAATTATAAGAGACATACTTTGAAGGTGAAGATATGTAACATAAAATAACGGGGAAAATATGTACCATGCAAACCTAACAAAAAGAAAGTAGGTAAAGTTATAGTCCACAAATTATATTTTAAACAAGAAGTATTCCTATAGCTAGAGATATTTCATAATGATACCAAGGTCAACTCATCAGAAACATTAAAACAAATTAAAATTTTAATGCACAGAATATCACAGTCTCAAAATAGATAAAGCAATAATTAAGAGAACTAAAAGAAAAAGTGTTTAAATATATAATCATAGTGGGTGATTTTATTTTATTTTATTTTATTTGTTTTAAACTTAAACATTCAAAGCCAATTGTTCTGAAGAGTGGGTGATTTTAATAACCTGTTTCCATAACTGATAGAAAAAGTGGGGAAAATTAGAAAACATGGGGGGCCTGAAAAATCTCAATTAATAATTTTTTTCTAAGCTGGGCACAGTGATGCATGCCTGTAGTCCAGCTATTTCAGAGGCTGAGGTAGGAGGATCTCTTGAGCTTAGGAGCCTGAGAACAGCCTGGGCAACATAGCAAGACCCTGTCTCAAATAAAAAATTTTGATCTACTTTACAAGTATAGAACAGTATGCAACAATTGAAGAATAAACTTTCATTTAAGTGCACATGTAAAATTTACCAAAATTGACCACGTGTTAGGTCATCAAGCAAGCTTCAACAAATTTTGGAAGACTGAACTAATAAACTATATTCTTGGCCACAGTAGAATAAGCTTGAAATCCATAACAAAAAAATAATGAGATAATCCTCAAATGTTTGGAAATCAGACAATACACTTCTAAATAACTCATAGAAATTAGAAACTACTTTGAAGAGAATGATAAAATGAAAATAGAACATATGTAAAGTTTGCATGTTACAACTCAAGCTGTGCTTAGAGGGAAATTTAAATCCTTAAATTCACATATTAGAAAGAAAGGTTAAAAAACCGTATAAGTAGCCATACCACACAATTAGAAAAAGAAACAAATTAAACCTGAACAATGTAGAAGAAATGAGATAATAAAGACAAAAACAGAGTGACATCACCAAGACGGCAGAACAGAAGGTAATCCACTCACATCCCCCCACAACAAAAACAACAACAATTCTACATGCATCAACAGTCAGAAATCTGTCTGTGGGAGCCTCAGGATTCAGGTAGGTGTTTGTGAAACCTTGGTGGAGTCCAAGACCTTGGAAGGCCATTTTGAGAGTGCAGACTAATACCTAGATGGCTGATTCATCAAACTTGCTCCTAGGTTCAAGCTCCGAAATGACAATCCTCCCAGGTCCCTGTAACAGAAACCATCTGCCAAGGGGGCAAGGAGGAACTGCATACACTACTGCCTTGGTGGAAAAGCTCATCTGCCCACTGACATTGGTCACAGTAGTGAACCTGAAAGTTGCCCTGTAACTCAACTACAGCTCCCCTTAGCTAAGATCCCAGCTCAGGGCTGCTCACACAAGGATCTGGAGGGAGACTTGCCCATATCTCACAACCCAGGAGTCTGGGCCTCCCTGTTGGGCTTGCCAACCTCCATCTCACCGCAGATCCCAAGGGGATACAGCTTCAGCTCTGGCCCCTCCTGCTGCAATCAGAGAATGATCTTCTCTGTGCTTAGGTCTGCTGGGAAACCTATACTTGTCTGGGCCAATGAGACAGGCTCTCCAGCCTCTGTCTCACAGCACATCCCAAGGGGGCCCAGTCCTAGCCCCAGCAACTCCTGCTGCAATCAAGGAACTATCTTGTCTGTGCAGGGACTTTGCCAGGACACACATACTCCTCTAAGCCAGTGAAGGTGGGCTCTCCAGCTTTTGCCCTACAACAGATCCTGAGGGGGCCTGGTCTCATCTCTATCCCCTCCTGCTGCAGTTGAGAAACTATCCTGTCTATGCAGGGACCTGCCGGGAGACACCTGCCTTTATGAGCCAATGTGATAGCCTCTGTTCCACTGCAGATACAAGGAGAACAAGTCTCAGCTCTGGTCCCTCCTGTTGTAGTCAAGGAATAACCATGCTTGTGCAGGGACCTGCTGGGTGATGCATGTGCATCTGAGCCAATGAGACAGGCCAACCAGCCTGTGTCCCACAGCAGATCCTGAGCTGGGGGCAGTCTCAACTTCAGCCCATCTCACTATTTTTGGGGACCCATCCTGCCCATGCAGAGGCCCACTGGGAAGTGTGCCCATCTGGGCCACCAGGACATTCTTGTGGAATCCGGTTCCTGGCCAGCATTCCAGGAATGCTGGATCTTACCCAGGTTTATCAGACCTGGAAAGCCACATCAACCTAGACGTCCTTGTGAGACTTGTGGTAAGCCTGAGTTTAGAGTATCCTCTGTTGCTGAGATGGCTGCAAGTGGTCACAGTCTAAGGAAACTCAACAGTTAGTTCTTAGAATCCCTGGAAGACCTTCTGAAGGACAGGCACAAACAAAGCCAGACTGTAAAGGCTAAAATAAATACCTAACCCCTCAATCCAAAGACATTGTCACACATGCACAAGCATCAGGAACATTTAGGGAAATATGACCTTACTAACATACAAAATAAGGTGCCAGAGACTGACCCTAAAGTGATGGAGATGTGTAATCTCTCAGCCAAAGAATTTAAAACAGCTATTTAGGCCAGGTGCAGTGGCTCATGTCTGTAATCCCAGCACTTTGGGAGGCTGAGGCGGGTGGATCACGAGGTCAGGAATTTGAGACCAGCCTGGCCAACATAATGAAACCCCGTCTCTACTAACAATACAAAAATTAGCCAGGCATGGTGGTGTGTGCCTGTAGTCCCAGCTACTTGGGAGGCTGAGGCAGGAGAATTGCTTGAACCCAGAAGCAGAGGTTGCAATGAGCCAAGATTGCACCACAGCACTCCAGCTTGGACGACAGAGTGAGATTTCAAACAAAACAAACAAATAAAAAACCCCCAGCTATTTAAAAGAAGCTCAATGAACTTCAAGAAAGCACATAGAGCCAATTCAGAAATTTATCAGAGATTGAAATAATTTTAAAAAATCAAACAGAAATCCTGGAGCTGAAAAATACAGTGAATAAAATGAAAAATGCAATAGAGATCATCAATAACAGAATTGATCAAACTGAAGAAAGAATCAAGTTGAAAGATCGACTATTTGAAAGTACACATCAGAGGAGCAAAAAGTTTGAAAAAATGAAGAAAGCTGACAGGTCCTATGGGACAACATCAAAAGAGTATGCATTCAGGTTGTCAAAGCTAAGGAGGAAACTGAGAAAGACAAAGGTGTAGAAAGCTTATTCAAAGAAATAACAGAAAACTTTCCAAACCTGGAGAATGATATAAATACTCAGGTACAGTAAGGTCAAAGGTCACCAGTGAGATTCAACCCAAATAAGAATATCCTAAGAGACGTTATAATCAAACTCTCAAAGGTCAAAGACAAAGAGAAGATCCTGAAAGTAGTGAGAGAAAAGAAGCAAGTAACATGTAAGGGAGATCCAATATGCATGGAAGCACACTTCTCAGCAGAAAACTTACAGGCCAGAAAGGGGTGGAATGATATATTCAGAATGCTGAAGAAAAAAGGCTGTAAACTAAGAATATTATATCCAGGAATACTATCCTTTAGAAATGAAGAAGAGAGAAATACTTTCCCAGACAAACAAAAGCTGAGGAAATTTATCATTACCAGAACTGTCCTGTAAAAAATGCTAAAGGAAGTTCTTCAAACTGAAAGGAAAGGATGCTAATGTAATTGTTACACTGATATTGTAATTGTGGTGTATAAACCATTTATATCCTTACTAAGTAGAATAAAAGACAAAACTATTAAAAATGATAATTACTAGGTTGGGTATGGTGGCTCATGCCTGTAATCCCAGCATTTTGGGAAGATGAGGTGTGCAGATCACCTGAGGTCAGGAGTTCGAGACCAGCCTGGCCAACATGGTGAAACTTGTCTCTACTAAAAATACAAAAATTAGCCAGGCATGGTGGCAGGTGGCTGTAATCTCAGCTACTCAGGATGAAGCAGGAGAATCACTTGAACCTGGGAGGTGGAGGTTGCAGTGAGCCGAGATTGTACCACTGCACTCCAACCTGGGCAACAGAGTGAGACTCTGTCTCAAAAAAAAAAAAAAAAAAAAAAAAAAAGATATCTACTACAGGTTGTTTAGAAATAGGCAATAGGAAAGGGCAAATTGTGACATCACAAATTCAAAATGTGGGGCAAGAAGGGAGAGAGTTAATGTGTATAGTTTTTGTTTGTTTGTTCTTGTTTTTGATAAAAGCTAAGTTGGTATTTCATGTAGTTTGGCTCTATGTCCCCACCCAAATCTCACCTTGAATTGTAATCCCCATAATACCCACATCAAGGGTGGGACCCGGTCAGAGGTAATTGAGTCATGGGGGCAGTTTCTCCTATGCTGTTCTCATAATAATGACTGAGTCTCACAAGATCTGATGGTTTTATAAGCATCTGGCATTTCCCCTGCTAGCACTCATTCTCTCTTCTGCCATCCTGTGAAGAGGTGTCTTTCTCCACAATTGTGAGTTGCCCAAGGCCTCCCCAGAGATGCAGAGCTGTGAGTCAATTAAACCTCTTTTCTTTATAAATTACCCAGTCTTGGGTAGAATGAACTAACAGAGTATTAGTTACTTTTTTCACTAAAAAAAAAAGTCTTTATTGAGATTAAATTCACATACTCTACAATTCACTCACTTATAGTCACAGACTTGTGCATGTATCACCACAATCAACTTTAGACCATTTTTATTACTCCCAAAAGTAACCCATACCTTGTAGCCATCACCGTATGTTATCCAAATCCCTCAGTCCTACACAATCACCAGTCTACTTTCTATCTCCATAGATTTGACTATTTGGAACATTTTCTACAAAGGAAATTATGTAATATGCGGTCCTTTGTGAATGGCTTCTTTTACTTAGCATAATTTTCAAGGTTTGTGTCATTCATTTTTTCAGATTTCCAAATTCTCTCCTGGATCAAGTTAGAGCACCAGAAGTCTACATACTAGGATGATAATAGTTTATCTCAGATGTTTCATTTATTTGCTTTTTTTATTTTTATTTTTTAAATTTTTAAATTTTTATATTTCAATAGGTTTTGGGGAAAATAGGTGGTGTTTGGTTACATGAATAAGATCGTTAGTGGTGATTTCTGTTTTTAGTGTACCCATCACCTGAACAATGTACACTGTACCCAGTGTGTAGCTTTTTATCCATGACCACCTGCCACCCTTTCCCCCAAGTCCCCAAAGTCAATGTTTCAGTCTTATGCTTTTGTGTCCTAATAACTTAGCTCCCACATATGAGTGAGAACATATGATGTTTGGTTTTCCATTCCTGAATTGCTTCACTTAGAATAATAGTCTCCAATTCTATCCAGGTTGCTGCCATTATTTTTTCCTTTTTTTTTGGCTGAGTAGTATTCTCTGGTATATATATGCCACATTTTCTTTATCTACTTGTGGATTGATGGACATTTGGGCTGATTCCATATTTTTGAAATTGCAAATTGTGCTGCTATAAACATGTGTGTGCAAGTGTTTTTTCTTGTATAATGACTTCTTTTCCTGTGGGTAGATACCTAGTAGTGGGATTGCTGGATCAAACAGTAGATCTACTTTTAGTTCTTTAAGGAATCTTCACACTGCTTTCCATAGTGGTTGCACTAGTTTACATTCCCACCAACAGCGTAAAAGTGTTCCCTTTTCACTGCATTCATGCCAACATCTATTTTTAAATTTTTGTGATTGCGGCCATTCTTGCAGGAGTGAGGTGGTATCACATTGTGGTTTTGATTTGCATTTCCCTGATAATTAATGATGTTGAACATTTTTACATATGCTCGTTGGTCATTTGCATATCTTCTTTTGAAAATTGTGTATTCATTCCTTAGCCCATTTTCTGATGGGATTGTTTGTTTTTTTCTTGCTGATTTGTTTGAGTTCTTTGTAGATTCTGGATATAGCCCTTTATCAGATGTATAGATTGTGAATTTTTTTTTCCCATTCTGTGGGTTCTCTGTTAACTCTGCTGATTATTTCTTTTGCTGTGCAGAAGCTTTTTAGTTTAATTAAGTCCTATCTATTTATCTTTGTTTTTGTTGCATTTGCTTTTGGGTTGTTTGTCATGAAGTCTTTGCCTAAGCCAATGTGTAGAAGGGCTTTTCCAATGTCATCTTCTAGAATTTTTATGGTTTCAGGTCTTAGGTTTAAGTCTTTGATCCATCTTGGGTTGATTTTTTTATAAGGTGAGAGATGAGGATCCAGTTTCATTCTTCTACATGTGGCTTGCCAGTTATCCCAGCAGCATTTGTTGAATAGGGTGTCCTTTTTCCACTTTATGGTTTTGTTTGCTTTGTCGAAGATCAGTTGGCTATGAGTATTTGGCTTTATTTCTGGGTTCTCTATTCTGTTCCATTGGTCTATGTGCCTTTCTAGCAGTACCATGCTGTTTTGGTAAATGTGGCCTTATAGTGTAGTTTGGAGTCAAGTAATGTGATGTCTCCAGGTTTGTTTCTTTTGCTTAGTCTTACTTTGGCTATGTGGGCACTTTTTTGGGTCCATATGAATTTTAGGATTGTTTTTTCTAGTTCTGTGAAGTATGGTGGCAGTATTTTGATGGAATTGTGTTGAATTTTTATATTGCTTTTGGCAGTGTGGTCATTTTCACAATATTGATTCTACCCATCTATGAGAATGGGATGTGTTTCCATTTGTTTGTGTCATCTATTATTTCTTTCAGAAGTGTTTTGCAATCTTCCTTGTAGAGGTCTTTCACGTCCTTGGTTAGGCATATTTCTAAGTGTTTTATTTTATTTTTTTTGCAGCTATTGTGAAAGGGGTGGAGTTCTTGATTTGTTTCTCAGCTTGGTCGCTGTTGGTGTATAGCAGAGCTACTGATTTGTGTACATTAATTTTGTATCCTGAAACTTTGCTGAATTCGCTTACCAGTTCTAGGAGCTTTTTGAATGAGTCTTTAGTGTTTTCTAGGTATACAAACATATCATTAGCAAACAGCAACAGTTTGACTTCTTCTTTACCAATTTGGATGACTTTTATTTCTTTCTCTTGTCTGATTGCTCTGGCTAGGACTTCTCAGTACTATGTTGAAGAAAATTGGTGAAAGTGGGCATCCTTGTCTTGTTCCAGTTATCAGGGGGAACGTTTTCAGATTTTCCCTGTTTAGTATAATGTTAGCTGTGGGTTTGTCATAGATGGCTTTAATTACATTAAGGTATGTCCCATCTATGCCAATTTAGCTGAGCATTTTATTCCTACAGGGATGCTGGATTTTATCAAATGCTTTTTTTGGGGGGAGGCATCTACTGAGATGATCATGTGATTTTTGTTTTTTATTCTGCGTATGTGGTATATCACATTTATTGACTTATGTATGTTAAACCATCCCTGCATCCCTGGTATGAAACCCACTTGGTCGTGGTGGATTATCTTTTTGGTATGCTGTTGGATTTGGTTTGCTAGTATTTTGTTGAGGATTTTTGCATCTGTGTTCATCAGGGATATTGGTAGTTTCCTTTTCTTGTTATGTCCTTTCCTTGTTTTGGTATTAGGGTGATACTGACTTCATAGAATGATTTAGGGAGGGGTCCCTCTTTCTCTATCTTTTGGAATAGTGTGAATAGGATTGGTACCAATTCTTCTTTGAATGTCTGATAGAATTCTGATGTGAATCCACCTGGTCCTGGACTTTTTTTTGTGTTGGCAATTTTTAAATTACCATTTCAATCTTGCTGCTTGTTATTGGTCTGCTCAGAGGTTCTATATCTTCCTGGTTTAATCTAGGAGGGTTGTTTCTTTCCAGGAATTTATCTGTCTCCTCAAGGTTTTCTAGATTATGCATGTAAAGGTGTTCATAGTAGCCTTGAATAATCCTTTGTATTTCTGTGCTATCAGTTATAATATCTCCCATTTTGTTTCTACTGAGCTTATTTGGATCTTCTTTTTCTTGGTTAATCTTGCTAATAAACTATCAATTTTATTTATCTTTTTGTTTCATTTATCTTTTGTGTTTTTGTTGTTGCTGTTGTTTCAATATCATTTAGTTCTGCTCTGGTATTTGTTATCTCTTTTCTTCTCCTGGGTTTGGGTTTGAATTGTTCTTGTTTCTCCAGTTCCATGAGGTGTGACCTTAGATGTCTACATGTGCTCCTTCAGACTTTTTGATGTAGGCATTTAATGCTATGAACTTTCCTCTTAGCATCATTTTTGCTGTATCCCAGAGGTTTCAATAGGTTGTGTTACTATTATCGTTCAGTTCAAAGAATGTTTACCTTTTCATCTTGATTTCATTGTTGACCCAACAAACATTCAGGTGCAGGTTATTTAATTTCCATGTTTTTGCATGGTTTTGAAGATTTCTTTTGGAGTTGATTTCCAATTTTATTCCACTGTAGTCTGAGAGAGTACTTGATATAATTTTAATTGTTTTAAATTTACTGAGACTTGTTTTGTGGCCTATAATGTGGTCTATCTTGGAGAATGTTCCATGTGGTGATGAAAAGAATGTATATTCTTTAGTTGTTGAGTAGAATGGTTTGTAAATATCTGTTAAATCCATTTATTGTAGGGTATAGTTTAAGTGCATTGTTTATTTGTTGATTTTCTGTTTTGATGACCTATGTAGTGCTGCCAGTGGTGTATCAAAGTCCTGCACTATTATTGTGTTGCTATCTATCTCACTTCTTAATCCAGTAGTAATAGCTTTATAAATTTGGGAGTGCCAGTGTTATGTGCATATATATTTAGAGTTTTGATATTTTCCTGTTGAATTAGTCCTTTTATCATTATATAATGCCCCTCTTTGTCTCTTTTAACTGCTGTTGCTTTAGAGTTTGTTTTGTCTGATATAAGAATAGTTGCTCTTGATTGCATTTGGTGTCCATTTGCACAGAATATCTTTTTCCACCCCTTTATCTTATGTGAGTTTTTATGTGTCAGGTGAGTCTCCTAAAGACAGCAAAAACTTGGGTGGTAGATTTTGATCAATTCTGCCATTCTGTATCTTTTAAGTGGAGCATGTTGGCTATTCACATTCAATGTTAGTATTGAGATGTGAGGTACTATTCTATTCATCGTGCTATTAGTTACCTTAATACCTTGTTAGGTTTTTAAAATTGTGCTATTGTTTTATAAGTCCTGTGAGATTTATGCTTTAAGAGGTTATATTTTGTGTATGTTGAGCATTTGTTTTAAGATTTAGAGCTACATTTAGCAGTTTTTCTAGTGCTGGCTTGGTAGTGGCAAATTCTCTCAGCAGTCACAGTCCTCACACTGCATCCTGCTCCCATGCAGCCTGCAGTCCTAAAGATCAGTCTCACTCCCACCGTGCCGCTCAACAGCACCAAGTCTATTTCAAGGCAGCCAGTGACCAGGGCTGAGAACTTTCCCCAGAACACAAGCCTCCCTGTTGAGAAAGCAAGCAGACTCATAGTTTTTTGGCATCTCAGGCACTGTGTCTGTGGCACTGATTCAGTTCCTTCAATGAACTTGTGGATTCTCTTGGCTTTCTTGGTATGTTTATGTGGTAGCTCTTGGAGCAAAAGTTCATGAGGTGATTCTCCACATGCTGCTCTATCCATCCGAGTGGGAGCTGCAAGCTAGTCTCCCCTCCTATCTGCCACCTTCAACCCCCATGCTGGTATTAGTTTTAAATAACTTGTTATAACTATGGAATTTTTTATAAGCCTCATTGTAATCACAAAACAAAAATGTATACTAGACACATTAAAAATAAAAAGCAGGCCTCTACCAATCATTTAACGAAGAACTAATACCAATTCTACTCAAACTATTTCAACAAATTTAAGAGGCAGGAATACTTCCAAACTCATTCTAGGAGGCCAGCATTATCCTGATACCAAAGCCAGACAAGGACACAACAACAGCAAAAGAAAACAATAGGCCAGTATCGCTGATAAATATAGATGCAAGAACACTCAACAAAATACTTGCAAATGGAATTCAACAACACATTAAAAAAAATCATTCACCAGGGATGCAAGAATGGTTCAACATATGTAAATGAATAAATGTAACACATTGCATTAACAAAACTAAGGACAAACCCATGTGATAATTTCAATAGATGCTGAAAAGCATTCAATAAAATTCAACATCTCTTCATGATAAAATCTTTCAACAAATTGGGTATAGAGGAACGTACCTCAACATGATAAAGGCCATATATAACAAACACACAGCTAATGTCATACTTAGTACTGAAAAGTTGAGAGCCTTTCCACTAAGATCTGGGACAAGACAGGGATGCCCACTTTCTCTACTTCTATTGACCTTAGTACTGTAAGTCCTAGGCATAGCAAGTTAGAAGATAAAGAAAGGGCATCAAAACTGGAAAGGAAGAAGTCAAATTATCCTTTCTTGAAGATAACAGGATCTTATATTTAGAAACACCTAAAGTCTCCACTAAAAACTCTTAAAACTGATGAACAAATTCAGTAAACTTGCAAAATACAAAACCAACATACAAACGTTAGGGATATTTTTATACACTAACAGTAAACAATTTGAAAAATAAATCAAGAAAACAATCCCATTTACAACAGCTTACAAAACATGATAAAATACTTGGAACTCAATTTAACCAAAGAAGTAAAAGATCTCAACAAGGAAAACTATAAAACACTGATGAAATAAATTGAAGAGGACACCAAAAAATGAAAAGAAATCCCATACTCATGAATTAGAAGAATCAATATTGTTAAAAGAAGAATCAATATTGTTAAATCCATCTGTTAAAATCAGATGGATTCTCTGGTAAATTCTTCTAAATATGTAAGGAAGGACTAACATTAATCTTATATCCAACCTTTCAGGGAATTAGAAACATAGGACGTACTTCCTAACATATTACGTAAGGCCAATATTATATCCCATACTCATGAATTAGAAGAATCAATATTGTTAATAATGTCCATGCTACCCAAAGCAATATACAGATTCAATGCAATCCCCATCAAAATACCAATGACATTTTCACATAAATAACAAAAATATCCTATAATTTGTGTGGAACCAAAAAAGATCCTGAACATGATACTGCCATAAAAACAGACATATAAACCAATGAAAAGAATAGAGAACCCATAAATAAATCCATGCACTTATAGCTAACTCATTTTAGACAAAGGCACCAAAACACACATTGAGGAAAGGACAGTCTCTTTAATACATGGTGCTGGGAAAACTGTATATATGTATGCAGAAGAACGAAACTATATTCCCATCTTTCACCATGTGCAAAAGTCAAATCAAAATGGATTAAATTCTTTTTTTTTTTTTTTTTTTTTTTTTTTTTTTTTG
>NC_037670.1:173922751-173955045 GCF_003255815.1 Theropithecus gelada
TTTTTGAGACGGAGTCTCGCTCTGTCACCCAGGCTGGAGTGCAGTGGCCAGATCTCAGCTCACTGCAAGCTCCTCCTCTCGGGTTCACGCCATTCTCCTGCCTCAGCCTCCCGAGTCGCTGGGACTACAGGCAACCGCCACTTCGCCCGGCTAGTTTTTTGTATTTTTTAGTAGAGACGGGGTTTCACCGTGTTAGCCAGGATGGTCTCGATCTCCTGACCTCGTGATCCGCCCGTCTCGGCCTCCCAAAGTGCTGGGATTACAGGCTTGAGCCACCGCGCCCGGCCGAATGGATTAAATTCTTAAAGGTAAGACCAAAAACTATGAAACCACTGTAAGCAAACATTGGGGAAACACTACAAAGACATTGGTATGGGCAAAGATGTTTTTGGGTAAGACCTCAAAAACATGGGCAACAAAAGGAAAAATAAATAAATGGGATTACATCAAGCTAAAAAGCTTCTGCGCAGCAAAGGAAACAATCAACAAAGTGAAGAAACAGCATACAGAATAGGAAAAAGTATTTTCAAACTACCAATCTGACTATATATATATATATATATATGAACCTTAAACAACTCAATAGCAAAAAAACCAAATGACCTAACTAAAAATCAAGCAAAAGACCTGAATAGACATTTCTTACAAGAAGACATACAAATGGTACAAATGGCCAAAGGTATATGAAAAACTGCTCAACATCACTAATAATTAGGAAAATGCAATTCAAAAGCACAATAAAATATTATCTCACCACAGTTAAAATGGCTATGATAAAAAAGACAAAAGGGCCGGGTGCGGTGGTTCACGCCTGTAATCCCAGCACTTTGGGAGGCTGAGGTGGGCGGATCACGAGGTCAAGAGATCGAGACCATCCTGGCCAACATGGTGAAATCCTGTCACTACTGAAAATACAAAAATTAGCTGGGCGTGGTGGCCCGTGCCTGAAGTCCCAGCTACTCGGGAGGCTGAGGCAGGAGAATCGCCTGAACCCGGCAGATGGAGGTTGCAGTGAGCCGAGATCACACCTCTGCACTCCAGTCTGGCCACAGAGCGAGACTCTGTCTCATAAAACGAAACGAAACAAAACAAAAATGCTGACAAGGATGTGGAGAAGGGGGAATCCTCATCCACTGTTGGTAGGAGTGTGAAATCATATAGCCATTATGGAGAACAGTGTAGAGATTCCTCTAAAACTTACAAATTGAACTATCATATGATCCAGCAATCCCACTTCTGTATATATATTCAAAAGCAGGGATATCAGTATATTGAAGAGATACCCACATTCTTATCTTTATTGCAGCAAAATTCACAATAGCCAAGTCATGGAATCAACCTAAGTGGCTATTAACATATGAATGGATAAAGAAAATGTGGCCTATATACACAACATAATATTAATCAGCCATAAAAAAAAGAATAAAATCCTATCATTTGCAGCAGGATGGATGGAACTGGAGGTCCTTATGTTAAGTGAAATAAGCCAGCACAGAAAGACAAATATTGCATATTCTGACTCATATGTGGGAGCTAAAATAGTGAATCTCATGGAGGTAGAGTGTAGGGTGGTGAAGGCCAGAGGCTGGGGATGGATGAAGGAAGGGAAGGCTGAAGAGAAGTTTGTTAAGGAGTATAAAAATACACGTAGATCAAAAGAATAAGATCTAGTGTTTGATAGTATGATAGGGAAACTATAATTAACAATAATTATTATACATTTCAAAATAGCTCTGAGAGAAGAATTATAATGGTCCCAAGATAAGTTTTTGAGGCGATGGATAGTGAAATTACCCAGGTTTGATCATTATACATTGTATATAGGTATCAAAATATCACATATACCCAAAAATATGTACAACTATTATATATCAATAAAAAATATTAGAAAGTAAATAAATAATGAAGATAAGAACAGAAGCAACACATTTATAGATAGAATCAACAAAGCCAATGTTCATTAGTGAAAAAGACTAACAAAATTGGTAAGTCATTAGCAAGACTGATCAAGAGAGAAAAAAACAGGGCACATATAGCCAATATCAGTAATAATAAAATGGAAGAGCACTTCAGATCCTGGAGACAACAAAGAGATAAAAGAAGGATTTTATGAACAAGTTGATACCAATACATCTGAAAAAATAAATGTAATTTTCAAATTCCTAATAATATAATTTATTAAAACTGACCAAGAAGAAATAAAAAATTGAATTCACTTTTATCTTAAATAAGTTCTCTAACTAAAAGCCTTCCCAGAAAGAAAACTTGATTCTCAGATGGATTCTCTGGTAAATTCTTCTAAATATGTAAGGAAGGACTAATATTAATCTTATATCCAACCTTTCAGGGAATTAGAAACATAGGACATACTTCCTAACATATTATATAAGGCCAATATTATATTGATATTAAAACCTGATAAAGACAAGAGAAGAAAATTATGGGCAAATCTATCTTGTGAACTAGATGAAAATATCCTAAACAAAATATTAACAGATGAATCCAACAATATTTAAAAGGATAAAGCATTATGACTGATCAGATTTATTCCAGGAATTAAAGGTTAACATTTGAAAATCAATATAATTCATTACATTAACAGAATAAAGGAGAAGAATCACACAATCATCTTAATCAATGCATAAACAGCATTTGAAAAACTCAACATCTACTTGTGATTAAAAACTATTGGCATAATATGGATAGAAGTTGTAGTTTCCTATGGCTGCTGTGGCAAATAACCAGAATAGGTGGCTTAAAAGTACACATTTATTATTTTACAGGTTCTGTAGGCCAGAAGTCCAAAATGAGTTTCACCAGGCCTAAATCAAGGAGTCAGCAGGCTGCACTCCCACCATAGTCCCTAGGGGAAAGCCCACTCTTTGCTTCTTTTAGCTTCTGGTGGCTGTTGGCATTTCTTGGCTTGTGCCACATCCCTTCAATCTTAGCCTCTGTGGTCATATTGCCTTCTTCTCTGTAAATCTCTCTTTGCCTGTCTTTTATACAGATACCCTTGACTTATTGCATTTATGGTCCATCCAAATAATCTAGAATAATCTCCCCATCTCAAGATCTTTAACTTAATCACATTTACAAAGACTCCTTATCTGTGTAAGGTGACAGTTAGAGGTTCCAGAGATTAGGACCTGATATGTTTTGGGGCCATTACCCAGCCTACTATTGAAGGCAACATTATTAGTCTGATAAAGGGTGTTATAAAACTTCTATAGTAAGTACCACACTCAAGGAGGAAATACCGGAAAGGTTTTCTTTGAGAGTGGGAAAAAGGAACTGATACCTGGGGTTACGATTTATATTCAAAAGGGAATGAAAAGCATGAATGATAAGAATAGAAGAAATAAGACTGTCATTATTCACAGATGATATTGTGCATGCAGAAAATCCAAAATAATATACAGATCAACTATTAGAATTAATAAGTGAACATAGCAGGTCATTGTATACAAGATGAAGCCACAAAAATTAGTCCTATTTCTGTATGACAGAAATATGAAAGTTAGAAAAATTTTAAACAATTCTATTTATAACATAAAAATCCACTACAGAGGAATGAAAGTGAAGTTGTGCAAGATTTCTGCACAGAAAACTATAAAATGCCATTGAACATGATATTTTATTTAAAAAATGATAGCATATACTAAATTAGTGGAATGATAGACTAAGTATGGTAACAATATCAGTTGTTCCCTCTTCTTTATAGACTCAGAGTGATTTCAACCAAAATCACATTTTTTTGTGGATATTGACATGCTAATTCTAAAATTTTAATGGACATTTCATAGGCCAATTGGTGTGGCATTGGTTCTTGTATAAATACGTAGATCAGTGGAACAGAAGAAAAGGTCCAGACACAGACCCACACCTATGTGGGCACCTGATTTATAACAAGTTTTGTGCTGCAGAGTTTGGGGAGAAGGAATGGTTCTTCCAGTCACTGATGCAGAGTTAGCTAGAAAACTGTATAGAAAAAAGGTTTAGACTTTCACTCTGTACAACAAAATTAATTCATAATGGATTGTAGCTTGAATATAAAAAATAAAACAATATGCTTCTGGAAGAAAACATAAAATAATATCCTTGCGTCCTGGTGTAAAGGTAAAGATTTACTAAAGAGAACATAAAAAGCACTAAACATAAAGGAAAAGATTGATTCATGAGACTGTTATAATTAAGAATTCTGATCAATAAAGGACACCACTAAGAAAGCTAAAGGTCAAAGAGAAAATATTTGGGTTGGGTGCGGTGGCTAACGCCTGTAATCCCAACACTTTGGGAGGCCGAGGCAGGTGGATCACAAAGTCAGGAGTTCGAGACCAGCCTGGCCAACATGGTGAAACCCTGCCTCTACTAAAAATACAAAAAATTAGCTAGGTGTGATGTTGCTCACCTGTAGTCCCAGCTACTCAGCAGGCTGATGCAGAAGAATCTCTTGAACCCGGGAGGTGGAGGTTGCAGTGAGCCGAGATTGTGCCACTGCACTCCAGTCTGGGTGACAGAGTGAGACTCAGTCTCAAAAATAAATAAATAAATAAATAAAATAAAATAAGATATTTGAAATGCACATAATTAAGAAAAAACTTACATTCAAATATAAAGGTAATACCTACAAACCAATAAGAAAAATGACAGAAAGCCAAATAGAAAAATGAGACTGGAATAGAAAAATCATATCCTAATGGCTAATAAATTGGTACACACAGCCACTTTGGAAAATTGCATTTTATTAACTACCAAAACAGAACAATTGCATATCTGTGATCCAGCAATTCTACTACTAGGCATGTATTTAATAGAAATGTGTACATGTGTTTCTCAAAGACACATATGAGTACATTCATAGCTGCTATGAATAGCCTTAATATTCCTAATAGCCACAAGTTGGCAACAACCCAAACACTCTTCAACAGGATGTTAGGTGAACAAATCGTGATGCATTTGTATAGCAGAATACTATACAGCAAACAAAAGTTCAGAATTTTGGTAAAATTACTACAGAGGTGGGGTTTTTGTTTGTATATGGTTGCCATATGTTTTAAGATCACTTTAATCTAGACTAGTTCTCTAGACTTCTGTTTTCTTTCACAATGTTGACATTTTTGAGGAGTCTGAGCCAGCTGTTTTGCAGAAGGTCCCTGTATTCAATATCTATACAGCAGCATGACTGGATCTCACAAACATAAGAGTATGTAAAGTCAAAAATAGGCCCAAAATATGCTAAAATTAGTGTATTGGTTTCTTTGGAGAGGATTTGAGGATTTGTCTGATTGTTTTCTCGTTATTTAAATAAAGTTCAGAATTTTGGTAAAATTACTACAGAGGTGGGGTTGTGTTCTTCTCAGTGCGTCATTTCAGGAGGCAAGGAAGTCAGTTCGTCCTACGACTGGTGAAGTTGAATTTGATTGTTTAACTTAAATGGTGTTTGACATATTTTTAAAAATTCTGTTTTCCAACAATTTTCAACTAACAAATTTAGCATCTGATAATGATTGTTACCCAAATCAGTTACTACAATGATGTTTATAAAATGATGTTTTATATTTCCATCATTCCATCTATATTTGTTAGTTAATGTTTTTGGTAAAGAAGAGTTTTTCTTTCTCTCTTTACCTTAAATAAAAAAAATAAATTTACTAATATGGATTCACAGACTCTTTAATGAGCTATAAAACATTCGTATCTTTATTTGTTGCAATGCTTAAATTGTCCTAAATTTAGCTAGGAGTGAGTCTCTCCAGGCTGGCTCCTGTGTTCTGTTGACATGTCTCAATCAGTTTTTAAGCACTTTCTTCTGGCACAAGATGTTCCATTGTTTATCTTTTAGGTTTCCTGTCTAGCCCTAGAATCAGGCATTTCTTCAGGAGTTCCCGATTTCTTTTTCTTTTTCTTTTTCTTTTTTTTTTTTTTTTTTTGAGACAGAGTCTCTCTCTCTGTCACCCAGGCTGAAGTGCAGTGGCGTGATCTCGGCTCACTGCAAGCTCCAACTCCCAGGTTCACGCCTCACCCTCCCGAGTAGCTGGGACTACAGGTGCCTGGCACTACACCTGGCTAATTTTTTTTTTTTTTTGTATATATATATTTTTAGTAGAGACGGGTTTTCACCATGTTAGCCAGGATGGTCTCAATCTCCTGACCTCGTGATCCACCTGCCTCGGCCTCCCAAAATGTTGGGATTACAGGCATGAGCCACCACACCTGGTCTCCTGATTCCTTTTAAGGGGATTTAATTCCAAGGGCATTAGGAGTGCTCACAACTAAATGATTGGTTCTGGTCCCTTTCAGCAGGCAGTTAGGAAATTTTGTGTGTGTGTGTGTGTGTGTGTGTTCACACCACTAATTACAATGTTAGTCCAACACTGTGGTAGTTTCTTGCCTCCCTCTGAGAGAGGAGAAAGGAAAAAAACCCGGTTGAGCAGACAGTTAAGGCAGGTCCTCAGTAGAATTTTTTCAAACAGAGAAACAGCCTGAAAAATCAAGCTGCAGGCCAGGCACAGTGGCTCATGCCTGTAACCCCAGCATTTTGGGAGGCCAAGGTGGGCGGATCACAAGGTCAGGAGATTGAGACCATCCTGGCTAACATGGTGAAACCCTGTCTCTACTAAAAATACAAAAAATTAGCCAGGTGTGGTGGTGGGCACCTGTAGTCCCAACTACTCAGGAGGCTGAGGCAGGAGAATGGCATGAACCCAGGAGGTGGAGCTTGCAGTGAGCTGAGATTGCACCACTGCACTCCAGCCAGGGCGACAGAGGGAGACTCTGTCTCAAAAAAATAAAAATAAAAATCAAGCTGCAGCTGCACAGATATGGGAGGAAAGCCCAACAAAGAAATGCCTTTGTTCTTTGTGTGATCAACAGACTCCCAAGAAAAGGTTTCCTCCCCTTCTATGACCATGCAAATGGTGGTCTCCCTGGAAACTTGCATGTCAGGGGAGGCTTCCTGAGACATGCTGCAGCTGCACAGATAAGGGCAGTTACACAGACAGCTACACAGACAGGGCAAGTTTCTTATGAAAGCCTTTGTCTTCAACTGAAAAAATGGCAACACTTCTGGGCCCCCTGCTGTGGAGAGCTTTCCTCTTTTGCTTTTTAAACTTTTGCTCCAACCTCACCCTTGGTGTCCACACTCCTTAATGTTCTTGGTTGTGAAACAAAGAGCTCAGGTAATACCTCAGACAACAACACTGCAACATTGTGCTGTGTTGGCCTGGAAAGGATATATTGGAATGGTGAGTAGGAGCAGACCTCCAACTCTTTACTTTCGTTTCTGAGACTTCTCATTCTCAGCTTTTAAAAATTAAACAGAACACTGGAACCCTGTCAGCCAGTTAAAGATGAATAGTGTGGCTGCCAGCCTTACAGAACTAAGGGGACAGGCATGTTGGAGAGGACTTTGTCAATCTCCGATCACCGTCAGGTGGTGGGAATGTTGGCTCTGTTCCAATCGAGTTTTCTTTCATGGAAAGCCTAGCCATTGCGTGGGACTGGAAGGAGGTCCTGGGGCAACTGAAGGTTTCTGGCCAAAGCTACACCTCCGTGTTACCTGAAAGCCCCTGGACTAACTCCAGTCCTCAGCAAGCCATCAGGGTGTTGGCACCAGGACTTCCAGATTTTCTTATCACATTGTCTTCCTTTCTTTTTTGTGGCTGTCATGTCTCCTATCCCTTTTTTGTATGCTATGTTAAAGGAGTTTTTACAGCCTGGGGAGATAATCTTGTTGGGTAAAGTTAGCAAATGTCTTAGTAGCCAGGAGTGTAACTCAAATAATTGCTGCTTCTGTGATTTTCTTGGGATGGGGTGATTTCAAGATTTCAGTCTAAACTTTCACCTAGTAAGGGCCTTTTTGTCCCCCAGTGGTAGTCATTCATGGCACTGTAAAAGGGGATATTTCACCCTGAGTGAATACCCTTTTCTCCATTTGGGTTGTTTTCTTTTTCCTCCATGGAAGAACTCAACACTGCCCAATGAATTCAAAAAGTTCCTCCATGAGACAAATCAAATTTTTTCCTGCCAGTAGGCATATTGTGGGGACAGCCTACCAAGCCTCACACCTCTCTAACCTCTGCCTGGAAAGAATTTGGAGTCAAAGTTTTTACCAAACATTTCAGTCCCTGCTACGCCACCTAGTGAAATGGAATTTTTCTTCATAGGGAGCTTTATCGGCCCTTTGTCCCAAACCTCTAGTTCCCCAAATCCTTTCCCTCCTACATCTCTCTATCAGTAGTCAGAACACATGAAAGTGCCTAAACTGCACTTTCAATAGTTGGGAGGAAATCACCCTAAAGAGACAAATTCTAGCTTAGTACTGTCCCCATAGAAGGGACGACAGCCATGTAATCCTTATGTTCTTCTGAGGCACCTGTTATACATCCAGCTACATTGGCATTTAAACAAAAAGGGGATTTTATGCTTAGAAATCCGTTGGTTCCATTTTCTGGGAATTCAGTACTTCATTAGAGCCATAGTAAGAGAAGCCAGGTATAGAGTCAGGACACTCCCTCCATTAAAGGGTCTTGCCCACATCCAGTTACTGCACAATCTCTCCTGGGCCCATGGGGTACCTTGGAAGCCTTTTGAGTCAAGTAGGCTTGGGAAACCCAGAGACAGAGAGCTAAGGCATCAAGTAGGTAAGCATGACTACTCCTGCTGACTAGCTCTTACAGATCCATGGGTGAAGGTCAAGCTTGCATCCGTGGGCAGCACCTATGATGGTTGCTGGGACCCAGAGGAGACAAAAGGAAAGAGAAGGGGGACACCCTTCCTATCTTTCTTTCTATCCTGGGTCACTCTAATAGGAGGGAGAAGATGAAGGGACACCTTTTCCCCCTCCCTTTCTAGATCTTCAAGCCTTCACTCCACTTGAGTGCAGCCTGGATCTCCTCTAACCCTCAGACCTTGAAGTTTGTTCTGGGAAAGCCCCAAATTCACTCATATATTGAGGTCTTCTAGGATTTAACCCAAGTATTTAAACTCTCCTGGAAGGATGTTATATTAATCTTAAATCATACCCTAACTGCTGCTGTGAAACAGGAAGCCCTGCAAGCAACAGAGAAATCTGGGGATAAACTTTCTGTCTCATACAGTGCCAGGGAAGGGGAAGAGCCTTAATCAATTGGGAGAGTAGTAATGCCCTTGGAGGACCCTAAATGGGACCATGATAATAGCATCAGAGATGGAGAGGGAAGTTCTTTCAAATGTGTATATTGGAAGACTTGCAAAGGACTGGAGCCAAACCTATTAACTACTTCAAGCTTTCCATAATAGATCAAAAACTGGATGAAAATCCCTCAGCCTCTCTGGAAAGGCTGAGAGAAGCATTAGTGAAACACACCTCCCTGTCTCCCAATTCAATTGAAGGACACCCAATCTTAAATAACATATTTATTACTCAGGCAGCCCCTGATATCACAAGGAAGTTGCAAAAACAGGCCCTGTCCAAAGATCTCTGATTTTTCTGACCCTCAATTTGAAGAGTTGCAGTATGTCAATAACATTCTCCTCTGTGCCCCAACCAAGAAAGTCTCAGGAAGGCACTGGGGCTGTCCTCAATTTCTTAGCTAAAAAGACATATAGGGTTTCAACATCTAAGACTCAGACTTCAGTAAAGTACCTAGGTCTAGTCTTATCAGAAGGGACCAGAGCACTAGGTGAGGAAAAGATTAGGACCATTTTCTCTTTTCCCCTACCCCAAACTCTTAAACAACTGAAGGGATTCTTAGGCATTACTGGATTTTGCAAACTATGGATACCTGGGTATGGTGAGATAACTCACCCTTAATATCACCTCATAAAAGAAACTCAAGCAGCTAAGACTCACTACCTGACTTGGGAACTTGGGGCTAAAAAAGCCTTTAACCAGTTAAAACAAACCTTAGTTAAACCATCAGCCCATAGTCTTCCGATAGGGAAGGCATTCAGTCTCTATGTATCAAAAAGGAAGGGAATGGCCCTGGAAGTTTTGACTCAGGCTCAAGGTCCAGCTCAACAGCAAGTAGGTTACCTAAGCAAGGATCTAGACTTGGTGGCTAAAGGATGGCCAGCCTGCTTCTGAGCAGTTGCTGTGGTGGCTTTGCTGGTGCCAGAAGTCACCAAGTTAACCATTGGGAATAAGTGTATATACCCCACATAATGTGGTAGAACTGCTGTCCTCTAAGGGAAGTCTCTGACTAACAGATAATTGCCTCTCCAAATATCAGGCTTTGCTGTTAGAGGGGTCTGAACCCAGCCACTTTCCTCCCAGAGGAAACTGGAGAACCTGAACATGACTGTGAACAGGTAGTGGTGCAAACTTATGAAACTCCCCCAGAAAAATCCAGAAGCCGGACATGCCAGCAAAAGGTTAAAGTTTTGTTTTGTTTGTTTGTTTGTTTGTTTGTTTGTTTGTTTTTAACCAGATGGACTTTTGGCTTCTTTCTCCCTGTGCAAACTGGTAAAAGGAACGATAAGGATCACTGTTTGTATTCTCAGCAAAGTTTTAATTAATAAAAAAGGAAGTTCTTAAAGAGTACTCAGCTTAATTAAAAGTGGATATCCATGGGAGGCTGAGACGGGCAGATCATGAGGTCAGGAGAACGAGACCATCCTGGCTAACATGGTGAAACTCTGTCTTTGCTAAAAAAAAATACAAAAAATTAGCCAGATGTGGTGGCGGGAGCCTGTAGTTCCAGCTACTCAGGAGGCTGAGGCAGGAGAATGACATGAACCCGGGAGGTGGAGCTTGCAGTGAGCCAAGTTCACACCACTGCACTCCAGCCTGGGAGACAGAGCAAGATGCTGTCCCCCGCTCAAAAAAAAAAAAGTGGATATCCAAGTTATAAGTGTATTTTTAAAAGCCTTGACTGGGGATGGTGGCTCATGCCTGTAATCCCACCACATTGGGAGGCCAAGGAAGGTGGATTGCTTGAGGCCAGGAGTTTGAGATTACCCTGGCCAACATGACAAAATCTCGTCTCTACCAAAAATGCCAAAAAAAAAAAAAAATAATAAGCTGGGCACAATAGCGTGTGCCTGTAGTCCCAGCTACTCAGAATGCTGAGGCAGGAGAATCACTTGAACTTGGGAGGGGGGATTGTATTAAGTCAATATCACACCACTGCCCTCAAGCCTAGGTGAGAGAGCAAGACTTTCTGTCAAAAAAAAGGACTTTGTGTTTTTTTCTTCTTGGATCTTGTTTTTCTGGAAAGGTTTTCTTTTCTTCTTTACTTTTTCCTCAGTCAACTAAATTACTTTTCTCCATTTTGTCTTGCCACTCTTAATGCATGCATAAAAAGCCCTAGGACAACTTCTAATGGCCTGGGACTCCTTGGAAAAATAGAAAAGACACCACAGATTCCATTTTGGGAGAAATCTCTGTCTTCCTCATGGAACACCAGGTATTGGAGGTAAATAGATCCCTCTCAAAATCTGTTTTTGTATAACAGGTATGCCTGTTTATTAGGCCCTAGAAACTGCATGCTTTCCTAGACCTACTCTTAAAGGACTTCACCCTGAGGCTAGTAATCCAATATGGAGATTGATAAACAAACAAACAAACAAACAAAACCTTGTAACTGCTGCATCTTCTGTCTGTCTGTGTAGTCATATGTATTATATGTGTAATGTTTATATTTAAAAAGCTCCAATCAATTGGCTTAAAAAATAAGCACTTAGATCAAATAAAAGCTATAATGCCTTTAGTTCATGTCACTTTAATCTTTAAGAAATAAGACTAGTCTTAAACATTATAGGTAAAATACAAATGTCCTCAGATGTAAATATGTGGTCTAAATTATGCAGGTCAGATACTAGGTTTGCTAGTTGTGTTTTTTTTGAGACGGAGTCTCGCTTGTCACCAAGGCTGGAGTGCAGTGGTGTGATCTCAGCTCACTACAAGCTCTGCCTCCCGGGTTCATGCCATTCTCCTGCCTCAGCCTCCCGAGTAGCTGGGACTACAGGCATCCACCACCACACCTGGCTAATTTTTTGTATTTTTAGTAGAGACAGGGTTTCACCATGTTAGCCAGGATGGTCTCTATCTCCTGACCTCATGATCCGCCTGCCTCAGCCTCCCAAAGTGCTGGGATTACAGGCATGAGCTACCATGCCCGGCCTAGGTTTGCTAAACTTTTTAAGGTTGTAAACTGCTCCTTTGTTCTTTGAGAACAATTTGACTTGGCTGCTTCACAATTGATAAGCCCTGGGTACATATCAAATTTACCATGCCCTTAACTATGCTGGAAGGAGTCAGACTTTATGTGTGCCTAGTTTATAATTAAAACAACTTACCAGGTTTTACATTAAAGTTAAAAATTGCTAAGAGTTACCACTATAACATGTAATCGAGACTACTGAAAATAGATTTACATGCAAGGTATGTAAAAACAGTAAAATGTATTTTAGTAAAATATTATAAGAAGGCATGGAAAAGTAAATTTCTGTATAGAGTTAAAGGGTTGTTTTAGATTAGAGTCATCATGTTGACTAAAATAAATAGCTTATAGTGATCTGGAATTGTATTTTGTAATGTCAAGTGCTTTGAACCTCTAACATATTTAACCGGCTTCCCAAAATCAAACCTCAGTTTCAAGGTTGTCTTTTCTAACCCCTAGCTTTTGGATGCTACAGAGGGCCCCTAGAGCACCCAACAGGGAGGTAAACAGGATTATTTGACATGTTTGGGTATGTGGAATTGTCTTTTTTTTTTTTTTTGAGACACTCTTGTTGCCCAGGCTGGAGTGCAATGGTGCGATCTTGGCTCACTGCAACCTCCGCCTCCTAGGTTCAAGTGATTCTCCTGCCTTAGCCTCCCGAGTAGCTGGAATTACAGGCATGCACCACCACTCCCAGCTAATTTTGTATTTTTAGTAGAGATGGGGTTTCTCCATGTTGGTCAGGTTGGTCTTGAACTTCTGACCTCAGGTGATCTGGCTGCCTCAACCTCCCAAAGTGCTGGGATTACAGGTGTGAGCCACTGCGTGCAGCCGGGATTATCAAAATGATGTTTAGTACTCTTCAGGTTATATTTTAGTAAATAATATCAATATATATTCCAACCTTATATGGGATTTTAAAAATTATAATGTCTGGGCTGGGCACGGTGGCTCATTCCTGTAATCCCAGCACTTTGGGAGGCCACGGCGGGTGGATCACAAGGTCAGGAGATCAAGACCATGGTGAAACCCTGTCTCTACTAAAAATACAAAAAATTAGCTGGGCGTGGTGGCGGGCACCTGTAGTCCCAGCTACTCGGGAGGCTGAGACAGGACAACGGCATGAACCTGGGAGGCAGAGATTGCAGTGAGCCGAGATTGTACCACTGCACTCCAGCCTGGGTGACAGAGCAAGACTCCATCTTAAAAAAAAAAATTATAATGTCTAAATATATGCTACCAATTATAATTAAGGATTTTATGTTAAGTTATTGAAAACCACAGAAATAACCAAATTTCTTTGCCAAACATGTTCTTAACTGTAAATAACCTGGACATTTCATCATTTCACAGACAATTGTTGTCTTGTTTTGATCCTCTTCAAAAGATAGTTATAATCAGCTATAGGACTTTGACAGGTGCTCTCAAATGCAAGTATCTGATAACTGTGGAGATTTTAACATTGGAATAAAGTAAAAGTGTGCAGGACTCATGATGAGCTGAAATGTTCATGAATATTAAGCAAAGCAAGAGTTAACAGAATGGACTGAACTAACAGAAAACTGAAGTAACCTTTTTAGCCTTTTTGCTTAAAACGTTACTGATCCTTGTTTTGTTTTTCAGTCAAGAAAACTTATCTTGAGCTATTTACAGCCTTTAATGATTGAGTAAGGTATATTCCTGTAAACAAAATTTGAAGCATGTTTGTTTATCTCTGCCTGGCATCTCCAGAATTTGGAAACTATTTGTGGGTATTCCAAAACTATGGCAATATACTTATTTGCATCAGTGCAATAAGAATCCATTTTCTTTTGCAACAGGACACAGCTGGAGATACTGGCCATTTTACCAAGGCTTTGACCAGAATGGTGTGCTTCCCTTTAAGGAATCAAACTTCACTTGCAGAGTCAATAAAAGCCCCTTGGAAAAACTAACCTCATACCTTGTCTACATAGTCCCTGTACAGGGTTCCTAACCTTTGGTAAGTAAAGAATGTCACTTTCTGACAGGCCCAGGAGCCCCATATTTTTGGGACCTCAAGAAGAGAGGAATTTACCCAACTCATAGATATTTAAGGGTACAAACCCATGGGTGGGCTCAGGTTTAGAAGGTCTCATCTTAGATTTTTTGTGGAGCAGAGCTCCATCAAGGCCAATTTAAAAGCATCTGTGAAGGATTGGTATCCTTGCTGCACTTTACACAAATAATCAGGCCAAGTATAAAACTAAAGTTTATTTTGCAAACAACTAAGTCTTATCATGATTTTTTTTAGGAAAAAAATGAGGACTGGACAGAGAAAAATTATGTTTCAAGACATATACACTTGTCAATTAATTCTAATCTCAGTTGTTTTTAAGTTTTTGCCTACATTATAGATTCACCTTGCTTATTCCTGTAAACCAACCAGTGATCTATGGCTGCAGCTCAGAAGAAACAAAAGGGATAGGTAATATAAATAATCTGGATCGATATTTTAATTCTGAGCAATTATCCTGCAAACGCTGCCAGGTGATGGAAATAGATAGGGTGCCCATAACTCAGAGGTTTGTTTGGGAGAATAAGACCAAGGAACCTAACCAAAGCCAAGTCCCATGCACCCAAATCTTAACAGGCATAACTATAGCCACCAGTTATTGGGGAGTGTTGACAGCCTTGGGATTTTTAAGCTGTCCTTACCTCCACCTTGTTTTGTTTTGATACATGTCCTCTAATAACCCAAACTATTTCTTCTCACTTAGAGGCCACTGAACTTCAAATGGTAATGCAAATGGAACCACACATGGCCACACCATTCTTCTGGGGACCCTTAAATTAACCTCAGGAGGAGCCCTGACTGTTATAGTCCCCCACACGATGCCACTATTTAGCTGGAATTAGCTAGAAAGATCATCATCCAACCTCCCTAACAGCAGCTGGGGTCTCCAGTCCTGAGTAGGGAAATGAGAACAGAAAAAGGAAAAAAACCCAGGTAAGCAGACAGTTAAGGCCAGTCCTCAGTATAATTCTTTTAAACAGAGAAACAGCCTGAAAAATCAAGCTACAGCTGCACAGATAAGGGAGCAAGGCCTAACATAGAAACACCTTTGTTCTTTGTGTAATTGGTGGGCTCCCAGGGAAAAGTTTCCTCCTCTTCTATGAGCATGCACACAGTGGGATCCATGGAAACTTGCATGGGAAGGAGGCTTGCCTGAGACATGCCTGCAGCTGCACAGGTGAGGGCAGTTACACAGACAGCTGCACAGATAGGCGAAGTTTTTTGGTTTTTTTTTCTTTAATGAAAGCCCCTGTATTCAACTGAAGAAAAGGCAACCCTCTCAGGTGCCCCTTCTACTGCGAAGAGCTTTCCTATTTTGCTTATTAAACCTCTGCCCCAGCTTCACCTTTGGTGTCCATGGTCCTTAATTTTCTTGGTCATTAGACAAGAGCTCAGATAACAAGACTGCAACACCTCCATCCCATGTTTATATTTCCTATCTTCCACAAATGGAACACTAGCACCCCCAAATATCAACATGCACATTTTGTAAGCTATACCAAATCAACTTACTAAGTAAAGTTCAATATCTATTTTTTTCAATATCTCACTTTTTTCCTTAGAATATACACCACTGAGAGTTTTTTTTTTTTCTTTGTAGGCATGGTATCAATGTAATATATCATTAGATTTATTGGTTTTATTTATATTTATTTTTAGGTTTATCTCCTCATACTTGTTTTATTTTTTGGAAATGTAAAATATTAAAATGATTCAACAGTCAAGGCTATATAAAAATGTATACTTAGAGAAGAGTCATTCCCTATTACATTCCTTGCATTTCATTTGCATCTACCCATGAGTAATGTTCTATTTCTTGATCTGGATGTGAGATTACACAGGTATATTTATTTCTTCTTCTTCTTAAAGCTGATTACTTATTTGTGCTTTTTTTGTATGTTTCACAGTGAAAAAGTTTAAAAATATCAATGAGATGTGTCAGTCAGTATTCAATTAGGGAAGCAGAATCACTTAAGTATTATTGAATGAGGAATTGTTATAGGACTAAGACCATGCACAATTATAGGATGAGTTAGGGAAGATGGAGGATCAAAGAGCAGTCACTATCCAACCTTCCTAAAGCATGGCAAGGTGGACAAGTTGAGATTGCAGGGGGCCCTGAGAATCCAAGCACATTCAGCTGCTAGAGTGGAGTTACAAAGTGTCTAGAGAAAAACTCCAAAGAAATTTAGCTACCACTTCTGTGGGTCCTCTGACAAGTATCTGGTGGTGGCATTGGGGCTACTGCTAATGGACATGGCTGGCCATTGGGAAGAGCTGAACACAGAGTAAGGGAGAGCAGGATGAGCCGGAATCCACTGGTATCTGTATGTCACGACAACTAGCAACAAGAGCTGTCAGAGAGTAATGGCTGTGGCTTCTCTTCTACCTCCCAAATATCACTCAAATTCTTTTGTCCAACTCTAACCTGAATTTCGACCAGGAAATAATTCCGGGAAAGTAGTTTTAGCTACACCAACTGGTACACGGTACAAACTGCCACCAGAGAGATGATAACAGTCTTAGGGCAGTGATTGTTGACATGGAGAAAAGGAGAAAGATTAGGGAGATGTATATGAGTTAGAATTGATCAGATTAGTTAATAAACTAGATGTGAATAATGAGGGAAAGCAAAATCTAAATGACTCTCAGGCTTTAACTTAGACAGCTGTGTGGGTGATGGTGCCATTGACTGAGGCAAAGACTCCAGGTGGAGAAGGCGGAGATGATGGCTGCAGGGAGATAGGGCATTTAGTTTTGCCCATGTTGATTCTGAGAAGGTGGTGGGGCTTCCAAGTGAAGATATGCAGTAGGACCCAAATATATTACTATATTTTTAAAATGGGCTTTTGCTTATTATGACAATTTATCCTCATTCTGACTGGATTTGTCCTCCTATCTAAAATAGCCAAAAAACTGAAAAATATAGGAAACAACAGTTTCAAGACATTGGACATCAAGCAGCAAGGGACCATGATCCCTGAGCAATGGAAAATAAGTCCTATGAATGCTGCAATTGACTGCCTTGGGAAAGCATCTAGGATACGGCACAGAGAAGAGAAACCCAGGCCAAGCCCTATGGACTCCAAGAATTAAATAGATGGAGCTCTGAGCCTTGAGAGATAAAGGCAGTCAGAGTCTGCCAAAAAGAATACTGGAGAGGAGAGAGATGCCCAGAGATAGAGAACTCTGGAGCTCTGCAGAGGATCATGCTCAAATGCTCAGCTAGGCACCAATCAGCACATGCACATGAGGAAACTCTCTAGGGCCAAGGAAAGAACCATCTGAAAGGATAAGTGGTAACAATGCATGGTGTTCACACTGAAAATAGTACCTATTTTCACCAGCCAGACTGGAAAACCTCATGATTCATGGGGCACTGGGTGGAGAATACAGAAGTGCCTTGCCCTGTTTTCAAGCAGCTTGATTGAATTCCAGAACGAAGCTCAAGAATATCTATGCAAGTATTAAAATATCCAGCTGCCAACAAGATAAAATTCACAATGTCTGCAGCCAAAAATTACTAGGTATGAAAGAAGCAGGAAAACACCACCTATAATTAGGAGAAAAGTCAACCAATAGAAACTGACCCAGAAGTGACACAGATGTTAGAATTAGAGAGAAGAACATTTAAAGTCATTA
Source organism: Theropithecus gelada (assembly GCF_003255815.1). Taxonomy (NCBI): domain Eukaryota; kingdom Metazoa; phylum Chordata; class Mammalia; order Primates; family Cercopithecidae; genus Theropithecus; species Theropithecus gelada. The sequence continues at coordinate 173,940,572 of NC_037670.1, forward strand.
TAAGTGCATTCTATCTGTTCAAAAACTTTAGTGGTATAGACTGAATATTTGTATCCCCCTCAAATTCATATGTTGAAATTTTAAACCCAAAGGTGATGGATGGTATTAGGAGGTGGGAATTTTGGGAGGTGATTGAACAGAATTTATGCCCTTATAGAAGAGGCCTGAGAGAGGACCATTGTGCCTTCTGTGATGTAAGGTTACAGCAAGAAGATGGCTGTCTGCGAACCAGGGAATGGGCCCTCACCGGACATGGAATCTGCTGGTGACTTGATCTTGAACTTCCCAGCCTCGAGAACTGTGAGAAATAAATTTCTTTATAAACGACTCTTTCTCTAGTAGTTTGTTGTAGAAACCAAGCAGTTTCATTGAAGCTTTTAAAAAAATAGTATATAATAGGGGGAAAAACCAAACTATTTTCTTCCACTATACTCTCAACATTCCACATAAAACACTTCTGGTCACAAAAATGTGGGGCTGTTTTTCCCATAAAGTAATTCTCCAGTTTTCTACAAATACCAGCTAGGTGTTCTATAATTCAACTAATTCTGACTCTATCTAAATGGAGTTAGAATGAGATGCCACAGGTTAAGGGCTTAGTCACATATGTCTGACCTCACTTCAGTTGCCAGTTTTGAGTGCAAACTTCCAGTACTTCTGATAGGCTGGCTATAAATTGGGAGTTCCTATGACCTCCTTCTCATATTTGGTCTTTTGCTAGAATGGCTCACAAAACTTAGGGAAGTACTTACTTAAACTTACCACTTTGTTTTAAGGGACATTACAAAGAATGTGGATAAACAGCCAGATGAAGAGGTACATGGAGCAAGGTACATGGGAATTGGCATGAGGTTTCTGTGCCCTCTCCAGGCATGCCACCTTTCCAGCACCTTCACATGTTCAGCAATCTGAAAATTCTTTGAAGGCCATCCTTTTGGGGTTTTATGCAGGTATATTTAAAGAGGCTTCATTGTGAAATCATTGATCAATAGTAAACTATTCACCTTTCAGTCCCTCTCCTCTCCCTGGAGGTAGAGGGAATGGGGCTAAAATTTCCAACGCTTTAATCACAGTTGATTCTCCTGGCAACTATCCCCCATCCTGAGGCTATCCAGGACCCTCTAGCCATCAGTCCTCTTACTACCATATTCATCAGACACTCATCACTTCAGAGATCCCAAGGATTTTAGGAGCTGTGTGCCAGGAAATGGAGGCAGAAACCAAATATGTATTTTTTTATTATGTCACAAAGACTAAAAGTGAATGAAAGAGATGAAAACTACAATGGTGAGTAAAAAAGACACTGCTTGATTAACAAAAGATTAGACATTGTAGAAGAATCATCAGCTTGAAACCATAGCAACAGAACTATTCAAAGTGAAATACCTAGAGAAAAGAGAATTTTAAAAGAAAGAAAGAAAAAATACAGCTAAGTGAGCAGAAAAGAATTTCTGAAAGTTGGAGTGTAGGGCAGAAAAATATCTGAAAAAATGCCCCCCAAATTCCAAATTTTAGACCAACTCTACACCCACATATTCGAGAAGCTTAATGAAACCTGGGCACAAGAGACGTGAAGAAAATAAAACCAAATTACATTATAGTCAAATTACTCAAAACTAGTAATAAAGCAAATCTTAAAAGCAGCCAGAGGGGGGAAAAATGCTATGTACAGAAGAATCAAAATAATGACAAATATTTTATTGGGAACAATGCAAGCAAGAAAACAGTAGACCAATATCTTCAAAATACTGAAAAAAAAAGAACTCTCAACCTCATTCTATACTGAGTGGAAACACCTCTTCAAAACAAATGTGAAATAAAAGCATGTTAGACATAATAAAGTTGAAAGAATTCACCACCAGGAGACTCACAGTGAGGCAAACGTTAAAGAAGTTCTTTAGGCAGAATAAAAATGATACCAGGCCAGGCATGGTGGCTCACGCCTGTAATCTCAGCATTTTGGGAGGCCGAGGTGGGTAGATCACGAGGTCAGGAGATCAAGACCATCCTTGCCAACATGGTGAAACCCTGTCTCTACTAAAAATACAAAAATTAGCTGGGCATGGTGGTGTGTGCCTGTAGTCCCAGCTACTCTGGAGGCTGAGCCAGGAGAATCTCTTGAACCCGGGAGGTGGAGGTTGCAGTGAGCTGAGATTGCGCCACTGCACTCTAGCCTGGGTGACAGAGCAAGACTCCATCTCAAAAAAAAAAAAAAAGATACCAGGTGAAAATATGAATCTATAAAAAGAAATAAAGAGCATCAGAAATGGTAACTATGTGGGTACATCTATGTACTTTGTCTTAAACTTTAGATCTGTTGAAAGATAACCAACTGTTTAAGCAAAAATAACAACAATGTACTGTGATATTTGTAGCACATATCAAAGTATAATACACAATAACAATAGCACAAAGTTTGGGAGGGGAGAAATTGAAGTAGAACATTGTGAAGTTCCCAAACATGCAATGGTATCGTATCACTGGAAGATAGTCTGAGATAACTTAAACGTATATAGTATAGACCATAAAACAACACTAAAATAACACAACAAAAAGTTGTAGCTAATAAGATAACAAAGGGGGTAACATGAAATAATTTAAAAATAATAAATATAAAAGAAGGTAGAAATGAGGAAAAGGGGAATTTAAAAACACATGAAACATATAGAAAGTACAAAGATAATATATTTAAATTTAACCATGTCATAAATCTCATTAAATGTAAATGGTCTAAACACTCATATAAATGACAGAGATTGTCAGATTTGATTTTAAAAAATGAAACATCTACATGCTGCCCCAAAGAAATACACTTTTAATATAAAAACATAAACTAAAATATATAGTGTGTTAACAGTAATCAAAAGCTGGATTATCTACGATAGCATTACAAAAATTGGTTTTTAGATGAACAAATATTACCATAGATGAAGATAGTAATTCCATATTGATAAGGGGTCAATTGATCAAGAGAACATAACAATCTTAAAAGTTGATGCCCCTTATTAACAGAGATTCTAAATACATTTAGTCAAAAAGTTTCTGTATTAATTTGATTAGGATAATGGCCTCCAGCTGCATCCATGTTGCTGCAAAGGACTAGATTTTATTCTTTTTATGGCTGTGTAGTATTTCATGTTGTGTATGTACCACATTTCCTTCATCCAATCCACCATTAATGAGAACCTATGTTGATTCCATTTCTTTGTTAAATAGGCTACTTTCAAGAAAAGCATTTTATTTATTTGAGACAAGGTCTCGCTCTGTCACTCAAGCTGGAGTGCAGTGGCATGATCATAGCTCACCACATCCTCAACCTCCCAGGCTCAAGCAATCCTCCTGCATCAGCCTCCTGAGTAGCTGGGACTACAGGGGCATGCCACCACATCTGGCTAATTTTTTATTTTTATTTTTTTGAGACAGAGTCTCGCTCTGTCGCCCAGGCTGGAGTGCAGTGGCGTGATCTCAGCTCGCTGCAAGCTCTGCCTCCCAGGTTCACACCATTCTCCTGCTTCAGCCTCCTGAGTAGCTGGGACTACAGGCACCCACCACCATGTCTGGCTAATTTTTTTGTATTTTTAGTAGAGACAGGGTTTCACTGTGTTAGCCAGGATGGTCTGAATCTTCTGACCTCGTGATCCGCCTGCCTCGGCCTCCCAAAGTGCTGGGATTACAGGCGTGAGCCACTGCGCCCTGCCTTCCCACATAATTTTTAACATTAGTGTGTCAATTACTATAAAAATCACTATTAGGATTTTGATTGCAATTGCATTATATCTATAAATTTGGAGAGCAGTATCTTTACAAAATCGTTTTGTCCTATCCAAAACCAAAGCATACTTCTCTACTTATTTAAGTGCCTTTTAAATATCTTTCAATGAAGCTTTAAAATAGTCTAAACAGAGGTCTTGTACAACTTGTATTTATTCCTCGGGATCCTGTATTTTTGTTACTCTGTCAAGAAATTTCATTTCTAACTTTGTTACTGGTGTGTGGAAATATATTTGATTTAAAATAAGTTTATTGTATAACTTATTTGAATTTATTAAAATAAATAATTCAGATAATCTGTAGATTACTTCGTGTTTTCTATATAATCACAGTGTCACTGAAATAATGTATGTTTTGTTTCTTCTATTCCACTGAAAAAAACCTACTTTTTTGGTCTTAAATGCACTACCTCTAGCTTTTGGTGGTTTTAAATAGAAACAAAGCTACCACGCATCTTTGTCGTTTCCAGTTTTTAAGAGAATGCTTCTAACGTTGCACCATTAAGTATGATGGTTGCTGGTTGTAGATTTTTGGACTTTTTAAAGAGTCTTATTGTTTAACAAGAAGAATTTTAACATGAGGATTTCTTTAATTCCTTCCTTGCCTTTTCCCTTTTCAGTAAGAGAGGACCATTGCTGGGGGAGCCAGAAGACCAACAAGAGAGAGCAGCCAGTGACAGAGCTCCACGTGGCTGTGAATTGGCTCATCTCCTCCAGCAAGAAACATGGAATCTGAGCTCAGAAGAATATGCATGCTCAGGTTTGGAGAACTGAACACCAAAATAGCAACAGAGTTCATCTGACTAGTGCTACCTCAAGTAATTTATATTAACTCTATTCTTAGTTATCCTTGCCGGTTTTGCTGTCTTTACTTCCCCCCAATAAATATTTATTGCATCCCAACTTTTATGCTCAATGTTGTTTGGCACTGTAGAAAGACACAAAGAGACTGCATTTTCCTTTGTGAGCCTCTGTGGATTCTGAGCTTTGGTCTCTGTGACACAGTTATCACAGGCACTGCCACCATCTCATCTGACCCTTTGGGTGGGTGTCCTTTCTCCACATTTTTGAGATCTGTATGGCCTTTTAATGTCAGAAGTGGCCTTAATGTAGGATGTTGGCCAAGGGCCAGGTTCACTCTGCGGGACCTGTGGTGCTGTGCCTCCGGGCAGGGTTTCGCCCAGCAGAGGAGACATTTCTGGTCCTTGCTGCTTCAGTTGTGCTTCTGGCCTGAGGCCCTTTGGGACAGCTGGGGAAGCTTCCTGAGCTCCATCATGGGATTCAAATAATTCAAATTATTAGTATGGGCTTTCCTGGGTTCAGTCAAGACCCTGCAAAAAACCAAGAACAGCTGAGATGAGAAAAAGAGAGGAGATGGGCAGAAGAGCCCCCAAATCCATCCACTAGGGGTGAGGGTGAAAAGAAAGGATGTGGGGACACATTCAAGTTAGTGGACTTTAAGGAGGAGATGAAGGAAGAAAGGAGTGGCCCTGCTCTTGGCAATGATTCTTCAAGCAGGTGTCTTCAAAGTGGTCCTAAGACGAGATGGAAGTGAGCCAAGGAGGCTTCTAGGGGCCCAAGTAGGGAGGGATTAATAAGAAAGAAGAGGGCCAAAAGGTCTAATTTTCTGTGAGGCAAAATGTCCATATCTCTAAAACTTTCTAAGAGTCCATGTAAATTTCAGTGCATAGATGTGTGTTGCAACACATGTGAAAAGGTATTTAGTAGAGACTCCTAGAAGCTGAGGGGGTATAGCTCAGGGGTAGAGCATTTGACTACAGATCAAGAGGTCCCTGGTTCAAATCCAGGTTCCCCCTGGAAAGAGTCTCTTTTTAGTACCTGCGTCTCTTTTCAGTACCACATGCCAATTGGTACCTTCAGGTTGCCCCAGGTCCTATGGCAGGTTGAGGGGAGGTTCCTGGGAAGGAAGTAGAGGGAAAAGAGATGGAAAGGAATCTAGTCATCTTTTGGGCTGGGGCAATGGAAAGTCCCAAAACCAGGAATGTGGTTCTAGCTATGATCTTGTTATTAAGGGATGTGTGAACTTAGGCAGGCCTTTAATTAGTCTTTGTCTTTTCTTTCAGGCATGTAACATGCAAGTATAGACTAAATTCAAAGTTGCCAAAACATGTCTGAGCACCAGAATGACCTGGGAGTGTGGTCAAGTATACAGATTCTGATTTGTTAGGTGTGAGAAGTTTCATTTTTCTTTCATTTCATCCTCCCACATCACAGAAACACCAGATGATTTCCTGGGCTGCAAAACTCAGCAACCACTTATGAAGCAGATTCGCCACGTACCAGTTATTAATCTGTAGTTTGTACCACTTGCTTGAGTCCAGTGACACAGAATACTCATATAGCAAGTTAAGCAAAGCAACTTTATTCCTTACAGGCAGGCAAGAGACAACAGAAGCCTGGGATTTAGGGTGAGCTGGTTCCCCAAGGCTCAGGAAGCTGCCCAGGGCAGATGGAGTCTCACCTGTGTGTCCCACTTCACACTGCAGCTGAGGGACCCTGAACACCCTCTGCTCTCAGTTTTATACCCCAAGGGCAATTTGGATCATTGGGCTAAAGCATAGCAGGACATCCTGTCCTAGGTGTGATGGGAACAGAGTCCAGGTTTAGGACAGTTCCTCCTCATCTCAGGACAACACACCCAGCACATTCTCTAGTTATTCTGAGAACTACAACCAAGAAAAGAAGGAAGCACTGGGTTGGTCAAGGCCATCCAGGGACTTGTCCTGCTGGGTCATTTAAAAAGCTTTTCTAGGATAATGTTGGCTTTCCAAGTGGTTTTCCAAGCTGATGTCTTTCCCATTGAGAGAAGAAGCTGTAGGCCTGTGGACTGCCACGTGGGAGGAGGTTGGGGTTTAGAGGAAAGAGGAGAGCAGGAATGGGTTGTTTGCAGTGGGGCTGTTCCCATGGACTGACCAAGAAGAAATCGGGGTGCTGATGGGGCCGCACAGGTGCTTATCAGAAACAGTTATAACAAGTGAGGGGTGTAACTGAAGGTAGTGCCTTTGCCTGCAGGCCAAGTGGTCTCTGGTTCAAATCCATGTGGCTCCCACCCTCCTTCAGTTTTCTACTTACTGAACAAAAGCCTTTTCACCTCTGGGGTCTACTATACTGGAATCTTCCTGCAAGGAGAGAAGAGAGAATAGACGGCATAGAGCTTTGCCAGGAAGCCTCTCCAGTTTCTTGTAGGTCCCAGTGAACTTCTCCAGGTGACTCTGTCCCCTCATTAACCCTTATCCTCAGAGCCTTGAAATGGGCCCAATTGTCCCACAGAACTGATGTTTATGGTTTCTCTTGAATAAACCTAGAAATTGACCCTCTCAGTCTTGAAACCCAAGGAGAAATTTACATTTGTGTTATCTGAATTCCTTTCTCAGGAAACCAACCAGCAATCCTCCCAGACAGTATCAAGAAACTGAAATTTACCAGATCCCCACATGTGGAAAGTGAGAGGCCAGACCCCTCACCCATCATGATTGCCTAGGTGACCACCTACTGCCTGTTGGCCAACTCCTCTTCCTTGCCCCTCCCTAATCCGTTTTCCCACATGTAGTTACATTTCTTCCCTGCTATGTAAACCCCTAATTTTAGTCAGTCAATGACGATGGATTTGAGACTGATCTCCTGTTCATCCTGTCTGTAGCACCTGGATAAAGCCTTATTCCCTGGCAATACTCATCTCAGTGACTGGCTTTTTGTGAGATGAGCAGCAAGACCTAGATGGAACCCCTGGTGTTTCCGTAACAGCCTTGCAACTTGCACTTTCCCTGTGGGAATGCTCATCTCCACCACACAGGGCCATCCCCTGGAGGCGCAGGTAGTGATTTGACTCCTCTGGAATCCTCACCCCCAGGGACTGCATAGCATAGGGCCTTGCCTGGAGCAGATCCCATGGTTGCAGCTGCTCCCCCCTGAGCTGCTCTGGTAGGGTCTGTACAGACTGAAGGAACTAAAGGAAGAGTGGTGAGGAGGGCTCCTAAGTGGCAAAATGACTGCCAGGGAAGTGGCTGTTACAGGCAGGGGTTTGTAAGCTACTTTCAGTCAGGAGGCCCCACATTATGCCCTGGGGCTACTTCCCTGCCCCTTGTGTTTATGAAGCCCCAGTATCTGCTTCATAAACACCAGATGTGCATGTAGGGGGCATCTGTTTCCCACCTGAGCAGAGGCTCCCAGTGCCCACTGGGGTGAGTGAGCTGCAGCGTCTTCTCAGGGAGGTGAACAAGGTGAACTGCGTTAACGCTGACCGTTGGGATCTGGGAGAAAGACCGAAAGAAGCAGTGGTTTCCCGTGTCTGAGTGAGCGCTCAATTATTCCTTGTGGCAGTATCCCGCGGATGACTGGTTGTTGCTTGCGGGCTTTCTTATTTCAAGTCAATAAAACCACATCCTTACCAATAGGGAGACATCTATTCAATTCGCTTCTGCCAGCGGTATCAGACTTCCACATGTGGGTTCGCTGCCTCGTTTTGTATTACTTGAAATTCTTATTTGGGACTCGGGAGACCTCCCTTGCCCAGCATGCCCTGCTGGGCTGACTCCATTCGGTCTCTCCATAGAGTTAAAAGCAACAACAGCTAAAAGCAAAGATCTGAAACAAACAAAAAATAACTAATTTTTAAACAAAGAAAAAAAAGCAAAGATCTGAACCCAATTCTGCTTAATCCCTAGCAGATTTTTTCTCCCTAAACAAGAGTATAATAGTCCATAATAATTGTAGCTGCAATCTGCTTACTCCCATAAAACATTAGCCTAAGAGACAAACACTGCCACTTTCTAAGGTGCAAGTCAATTTCTTTTCAAGTTTTGAAGAGTGCGAAAGTTGGAGCCTCATGTAGGAAGCCTGACCTTGCTCTTGCAGAGCTACAGGCAGGAGCCGTGCAGGTAGAAGGAGCCTCAGCAGAGGCCAGCATCAAGTGCGTGCCCTGGAGTGCCTGGGGACGGGGAGCCTGGGGCGTGGAGCAGGGAAGGTGGGGCAGAGAGTAGCAGGGGAACAGGATGCTAAAGATGGAAGGGCTTTATAGTCACCACACAGAATTTGGTTCCATGCAATGCAGCTCAGAGCTACCCTCCGTCCTTTTTCAGCTCTCCAGACTTCTTTTTCCCCTATGCCCTCTGCATCCAGGTCTCTCATTGGGCTCCACAACAGCACTCTGGCTGTGTACCCTTCCCTCCTCCCCACTTCACCTCCAGGCCACCTACCCTCTAGGTCCCCTCCAGGAATGGGAGCCCCATTAGACTAACACCTCCAGCCCCCATAAGCAGCTCAGGAGAGGGATGGGCCTGCGGGGCTGGACAGCCCTGAGTGTACCTGACTCTCCAGAGACCGCGGGCCAGGCAGAGGCCATGTCTGCTCTATGCCAGGATCTCTGATTTGGGCTGGCGGGAAAACAGCGCATAGCCCCCAAGATGACTGCCCTTCTCCTTTGGAGGAGCACTGGGCAATTTAATTAACTCTTATTTTTTTGAGGGCCCAAGACATAAAAGCTTCTTTTTGGGGTAACCCATGAATCTCTGGGAAGCTGCATTCATCTGGACTTTCCATTGAGACATGAGATTTGAACAATGGTGTGGGACGAGGGCCCATGTGGGGAGGAGGAAGAAGTGGGAGCTTGGGATGAGGCACGCATCCAGGCTGAAGTAGGCTTCATTAAGGTTCCACACTGCACACAGGTGACCCTTGAGCAATGAGGGAGTTAGGGGCGTTGACACCACACCCCGCGCCCCACCAACTTGCAGTCAGAAACGCGGATATAACTTTTGACTCCCCTGAAACGTAACTACTCATAGGCTACTGTTGACTGGAAGCCTTTCTGATAACAGACAGTCAATGAACACATTCTGTATGTTCGATGTGTGGTATACTGTATTCTTACAATAAAGAAAGCTAGAGAAAAGAAAATATTAAGAAAATCATAAGGAAGGGAACATTTATTTCCTATAGAACAAGTGGAAGTGAAGTGGATCATCATAGAGGTCCTAATCTTTGTCATCTTCACAGAGCAGGCTGAAGAGGAGGAGGAAGAGGAGGGGTTGGACTTGCTGTCTCGGGGGCAGCAAAGACAGAAGACAATCTGTCTGTTAAGTGGACCCACAGTTCAAGCCTGTGTTGTTCAAAGTCAACTGTAGTTTTACTTACAGACTTTACAGATTCAGGACCAGGATTCCTGGGTCAAAGTAATGAGAAGTGCAGAACCATCTTTGCTGACTAAACCCAAGCCCAGCTGAGGGGCGCTTGGACTGGAAGCAAGGCCTCTTGGTCTGCACTCAGCTACTGCGCTCTGGCACTGGCACCTGGGCTGGCTGAGCAGTATCTCTGACTCTGGGAGCTGGGTCCCATGCTCTTGTTGCCTGCAGCTCTTTCTTCACACCCAGAGTGGCTTTGGTTTACTAACGGGTCTGCTTCCCTGCTAAGAGGACACCTTGCTTCCCTTTCAGTCACCTCTTCCGGCCGTTTCGGCCAGCGCTCCTCAGCCTGAAGTCTTCAGCTCCTTGGAGGGCAGGTGGATGGAGAAGCTAGAACCACTTTCTCAGATCTCACTTGGGCTCTTCTGGTAGCTAGGGAGCTACTGTAATTTGAAAATCAGCTCACCCTCTGGGCGTGTCTCTCTGCAGAAGGTGCGTGCTCTAAGAGGCGGTTTGTGCATGTGTTGCTGAAGGGGACTTAGGAAGTGCTTACCTTTATTCGAGATGATGGGGAATCTTTCAGAACAGATATGACCACTGGGAACAGTGACCTATTAAGCTGATGGTTATGGAAAGCTGGGGTTGCCTAGAAACATATATGAAAGGGAAAGGTACTGTGACTTGGTGTTTGTTCCTCCCAGCAGGACCTGAATAATCCCTGGAGAGGGGGCTCTGCTGTTGGGCAGGCAGAGGCCAGGACGCTCTGGCCCAGTGCAGCAAACTCTCCACCCTAACATCAGCCTTGCTGCAGAGCCCCCTGCCTGTTCTGATGTGGGAAGGGGTCCTGATTACTGAGTGTGAATAGTCCTCTAACTGGGAAGATCTAGAGTTGTGAAATAATGTTCATTTTTTGAAACTGTGGCTTTGGGTGAAATTCAAACATTGCAGAAAGGTGAGACCTAAACATGGTGCTTACGCTGAGACTCAGCTTGGGGGGCCCACCTGAGCAGCCAGCCAGCCCCCACCCTGATGATATTGCCACTGGGTTACAAGGCATGGAGTGTCTCAGGCTCATCACAGGTAGGGGTGTGCAGTGAGAATAAAACAGGAGTCATGGGCTTTTCATGGAGATCCAGAAATAATCAGACAGCTGAGGCCTTTGAAGCCTCAAAAGGACTGTGACTTTTGACATCACCAACAAAGCTTTAGGACTCAGGCCTAGGTCACCCCTTCTTTACCAGAGTTCATTGATAGCCAACCTGATCAATGGTTGTTCTTCTATAAACACCTGTACCATATTACTCGTAGTTTCTGATCACTAAAAACTCAACATACTCATATCTTTTATGGCCATTCTTTGCGGGTCTTTTCATCTTCCCCCTCTGCTGTCAGCTCCTCTTCTCTTTCTTGGCATCTGTTATGTTAACCATCTTGAAAAGAGAGAATCTGATTGGTCATTATCCCTGTGTGGGCAGAACTGCAGGTCACTGGTTCACTTGTATATTAGCTGGGAAGAGAGGAAAACATCAAAGAAACTAATTAATACTCTGAGAAAAATATGAAAAAATATTTCATCTGTTAAACAAGGCACATAAAAGGGTCAATTATAGAACAGATAACTTAGAAATTAAGAAAAAAGGATAGAAGATATAAAAATTAAATAGAAAATTTGAAAAATAAAGCTGAGGCAGTTTCCCAGAAAGTAAAATAAAACAAAAAGACAAAGGAAAAGATAGTAAGAGAGATAAAAATAAGAAAGTTAGAGGTTAAAACCAAGATGTATAAAAACCAACTAAATAGGCTTGGCGTGGTGGCTCACACCTATAATCCCAGCACTTTGGGAGACCCAGGTAGGAGGATCACTTGAGGCCAAGAGTTGAAGACCAGCCTGGACAACATGGTGAGATCCCTGTTTCTACCAAAAAAAAAAAAAAAAAAAATCAGCTGGTCACCGTGGGGTGTGTCAGTAAGCCTAGCCATTCAGGAGGCTAAGGTGGGAGGATCACTTGAGGTCAGGGGTTTAAGGTTATGGTGAGCAAGACACTGTCTCAAAACAAAAAAAACTAATAAAAGTCCCAGAAAGAGAACATGATGGAAAGGACATTATACAAGAACATTACTCATAATGAAAGGACTTGGCTATGCATTAGAAAAGATTCTCCAAATGCCCAACAAAATGAATAAAAAAAATCTTCATCAAGTATATCATAGTGTGAATACAGAATACCAGGACAAAAGGGAAGATCTTCAAAACTTAAAGAGTAAAAGAAACAGGTGATACACAAAAGATAGAGGATCACAATGGCACTTGACTTTTCTATAGCAACACTAGACACTAGAAGACAACAGAAACAATCCTTCACAATATGCAGGATTATAAGTTGAACCTAGAAATCTGTGTCTGTCCAGACTGCTAATCAAGTGTGTAGGTGGAATTATGGACATTTTGAGGCATGCAAGGTCTTAAAAAATTCACCTCTACTCACCATTCCCAGAAAACAACTGCAGGACATCCTCTGCCAAAATGAGGAAGTAAATTAAGAAACATTCAAGACGTGGCAATCCAGGAAAAAGGGACTTGCACACAGGAGACAGAGATGGAAAGAATGTCCTGGTAAGGGTGGAGGAAGTCCCAGGGCATGGGCTGAGCAGCAGACTTTCCAGGGCAACCAGCACAAACAGAGCAGGAAGCCGGAGAGCTTCTGGAAAACAAGAAGTGAAAATGTTAATTATCTAACAGCTTTTACAATGTGGTAAATTGATTTGACAGGCATTTCATGGAGCAATGAAAGGCTGTGGAAAATCGTAGATATTCCAAGAAAACCAAGCGGTTGAAAATGTGAGACTATCAGTAACTTGAGGGAAAAAAAGTTCCATCAGAACTCTTAGTTCAGCTTAGGATTATGTACATTGGCCATAAACACTATTAACTAATCATAATAATTAAAACATGGAAGATAAAATTGAATAGAAAGTAAATATACAGCATTTTATCTAAGAAGTTGATATATGGTAGGTATACTGGAAAACAGAAAAGAAGGGACATGAGTGATAATCCTCACCTACAAAAATAAGTCAGCTAATGATGTCTAAATTTGATTAGACATACCATACTATGACATACTTATATTACTTAAAATTATAGAGGCAAATAGACTAGAAGAAACAGTCAGAAGGGTGGAGAGTGGCTGCCTCTGAGTGGCAAGAGGAAAATAAAAAGGACTGAGGTTTCTTTTACTATAAGCTTTAAAAGCAATATTTGACTCTCAAAAATAGTTACACAAGATACTTAGATAAAAACAAAAGTATATGTAAGGTTTAAAATAGCCTTGCACTGGGAATGGAGGTATAGTTCAGGGTAGAGCTTTCCACACTAGCAGCGGAGTTTTCTGGCCAAAACCTGGACGAGCTGTGTGGTCCTCATGCTATGTTGTCTCCATGATGCTTCCCAGGACTGCTCTCTGATCCATGTCAGGGCCTGGGAACTTCCCCAACTTCGCCAACTGTTTCATGAACTGGATTTAATGCAAACATCCCAGACTGAGAGATATCTTTATATGTCAGTATTGCATGTGTCTCAATTTGTGTCTCCAAACTGCTATTTTGTAAACAAGAAGAAATCAGACATGTAGACCTAAAGGCTGTTCCAGCAGTGAACGGGAACACTCCTCCCAGCTGCTCCCGTCACCACAGACTGAGGGAAAGCGGGGAGATGTGCAGGTATGTGAGCAGGGGCTAGGGTTTGGGAATTGGGGATGGACTTTTCTGGGGTGAGTTTGTGGTAAAATCCATTGCTGGTCTTACTCTCTAAAAGCAAGCGGGAACTTTCAATGTGCTGTAGGACTGCTGGGTGTGATTACCAACATGAAAGGTGCTTATTAAACAGTCATGACAAGTAGGGGGTATAGCTCAGGGGTAGAGCATTTGACTGCAGATCAAGAGGTCCCCAGTTCAAATCTGGGTGCCCCCTACTGCACTTTTTCTATTCATACAAGCTGTTATGTTCTTCACAGAAGCTGTTGGTCATATTCCAGTTTCTTTTCATCCATTCCACCTATGATTTTCCCTGGAACTGGAAGCTACACCTCAGGCCTACCCAGCTGCACCCTGGCTGGATAACTTCTCATCTCTTCCAGCACCAGTTCCATGGGTATCCCTCATATTCTTGGTATCCAGCTCCCTGCTCCCCCTATACATGTAATTTCTCCAGCTGTCATGCAGAATGCTTCTGGGTTTTTCCAGGGCAGACCAGAGAGTAGCACTACAGCAGGTTTCCCAGAAACAGACAGGGAATGGCATCCCAAGTTATCACCCTCCTGGCTCCTTCCCACAGCAGCAGTTTGTGCACTGGAGTGGTGGCCAGACCTGGGGAGACACATCACAGCATGCAGCGTTCCCATGTAGGGCAGATATTTCCCCCTGGAGAATTGGTTTCTCCCACGCCAGAGCTCACTCACACCCTTGCTTCAACCTTGTAGGCCAAAAGCCTGGCTCAGCTACTCTAACAAGGGAGATAGAGGTTCTGCAGTGCTGCCCCTGCAGACCCAACTCCTGTAGCTCTGCG
>NC_037670.1:173997976-174080262 GCF_003255815.1 Theropithecus gelada
ATTTACATATCACTGTCATGAAAACAACCACGTAGAGAGAGAAGTACAGGGACTTCCAAAATCCCATAATGAGTGTCAGGCCTTACCCAGGGAGACCAGAGTCTCACAGTTGCCCCTCACCACGTGCTTATAGAGCTCCTTCTGCCAGTCCTCCAGCTTACCCCACTCCTGCTCAGAGAACTACACAGCCACATCATCAAAGGCCACGGCACCTGAAACCACAAGGGTCACACTCGCTCACCCACATGCTCAGTCTCGGCCCCGTGGCCTCCCCGACCCCAGGGTGCCCCAGGGCACCCCTGGGCTACCTTGGGGGACTCCCCCTTGCTGACCGGGGGCAGGCGCAGGATGCGGAAGTTCCTGGTGCACAGCAGGTTCTCCACATTCTCCAGCTGCCTCTGCAGCAGCCCGTACTCCTGTAGCAGAGTTCCCAGCATGGCCCATGTGTCCTCCAGCTGGTTCCTGAACTCCTCGGCTGTCTTCTCACAGTCGCCAGCTTCTTCTTGGCCGTGCCTGTTTGACCTTCTAGGGAGAGCAGGCAAGCAACCTGCCATTCAGTCTTCCTCTCCATTGCGTGCATGTTGGTTGCCATTGTCCACGCAGAAATCTTTCAAAACCAAAAGAGAAACTGGCATCATTCATTCCATCCATTGTCTTCACTGAGCCCCTCTCTCCCTAGGCACGGGGGAGCTGGGCTGGGAGCCCATATGTGTGGACAAGTGGGGCTATCCTGTACCACATGCCAGACCTCAGGCTGGCAATCACCTGTTTGGGTATCTTAGATCTATGTCTGGGTAGATGCCTTTACTCCAGGCCTCTGCAGCACAATGCAGACCCTTATCATGGCACTTCCCACCCTACAATTTCCTACCCACACCTACACTGTGGTCTCTCTGAACATGGTATTACATCTTTTCACACCACAGTCCTTGACACATGCCAGGCACTTGGTGCAGTCTTGCTATGTAAAAGTGACTTATCATTGCTAGGGCATTTTAGTGGAGAAATGGTAAACCACACATTTACTAGAGCCCAGCCTGGACCTCCCGTCATGATTACACAGGAACTGTCTACAGATGATGACACAGCAAAAAAACCAGCTGGTTCACTGAAACGGCACAAACAAGAGTATGGCTCAATTTCTTTTTTTTTTAAACAAAAAGCATTTTATGTCCCTGTTGGGGTCCGCGTGATTCCTAAACGAAGGAATGAACACACAAGACAACACAGGACAAGACATATATGGCGGCCGCGCTCAGAGCCTCCGCCTCACTTTATTTATACTCCATAAACCCCACGTCAGCAGAAAGAACACAATGCAAAACAAATTTTCTTTACCCAGATGTAACCTTCTGCTTAGTTCCTTGTCTCTATGCTCTTTCTTATTTGTCAGTCTTCTTGGTGCCTACGGGAGTTCATTAAAAGTTCAATTGGAGATACTGTCCTTGAGCCCTATCTATTCTCAGCATACTGTTTTCAAGGGCCCCTGCATGTCCCCTGTTAATGAACATAAAAATCAGGCCGGGGGCCGGGCGCAGTGGCTCAAGCCTGTAATCCCAGTACTTTGGGAGGCCGAGACGGGCGGATCACGAGGTCAGGAGATCGAGACCATCCTGACTAACATGGTGAAACCCCGTCTCTACTAAAAAATACAAAAAAAAACTAGCCGGGTGAAGTGGCGAGTGCCTCTAGTCCCAGCTACTCGGGAGGCTGAGGCAGGAGAATGGTGTAAACCCGGGAGGCAGAGCTTGCAGTGAGCTGAGATCCGGCCACTGCACTCCAGCCTGGGCGAAAGACGACGGTTCGTTTCTTCGTCTCTAAAAAAAAAAAAAAAAAAATCAGGCCAGGCACCGTGGCTCATGCCTGTAATCCCAGCACTTTGGAGGGCTGAGGCGGGCGGATCATGAGGTCAGGAATTCGAGACCAGCCTGGCCAACATGGTGAAACCCCATCTCTACTAAAGATACAAAAAATTAGCTGGGCGTGGTGGCACATGCCTGTAATCCCAGCTACTCGGGAGGCTGGGACAGGAAAATTGCTTGATCTCATGAGGCGGAGGTTGCAGTAGGCCAAGATCATGCCACTATGCTCCAGCCTGGGCAACAGGGCGAGACTCTGTCAAAATAAAAAAAAATAAAAACATTTAAAAAAAAACCATAAAAATCGACCAGGCACAGTGGCTCACACCTGTAATCCCACCACTTTCGGAGGCCAAGGTCACGAAGTCAGGAGTTCGAGACCAGCCTGGCCAACACAGTGAAACCCTGTCTCTATAAAAATACAAAAAATTAGCCGGGCGTGGTGGCCCATGCCTGTAATCCCAACTACTCAGGAGGCTGATGCAGGAGAATCGCTTGAACCTGGGAGGCGGAGGTTGCAGTGAGCTGAAGGTTGTAGTGAGCCGAGACCGTGCCACAGCACACCAGCCTGGCCAACAGAGCAAGACTCTGTTTAAAAAAAGAAAAAAAAAAAGTTAAAACTAAATAAATAAACATAAAAATCTAATAGCCAGTTCCTCTTCCCCCATGATAGTCTCATTTTGTCCCCTTCCCATCTGCCCCTCCACACTAGCTAAAATCCCCATGACTGCAAATCTCCAACAGTACAGTTTTTTTTGACACTGCATGTGCCCTACAAGATTCTTTCTCTTTCCCAAGTCCCACCCGCTCAAGGTAAAAATGATGGCCTCGATCATTTTTGTAGCTGTACCAGGAGCAGTGACATACCCTGTAATCTGGTGAGGAAAACAGACATATGCCACAAAGTTAGACTTGTATATGCGCAGCAACCATTTAATTAGAGACGAGGGGCTTCCCCGTCATTGGGTGTATCAGTGACTGGCAGCTGGGGATAAGAATGAGCATATTTTGCCTCAGTGGGGAGCTGGACTGCTTGAGCCACCCACATCTGAAAGTGGGATCTACAGGGCAGAGAGGAGCTCCCAGTATCTATGCCCAAGTATCAATGCGTCTTTACAACAATATGCAAAATAATGCCTGAACAAAAGGTTGGTGACTACTAGAAACCAGTGTGGATTCACTTAGAGAAAGTCACTGAGAACTAGAATGTGGATGGACACCTCAAGAAATAGAGACAAAAGGAGAGTTAGAGCAGAGGCAGAAAAAAACTTGTCCAGGACAGTGCTGAAGAGATTGACTGGCTGTTTGGTGGGAAGCAGGACCCAAAGAAGTTAGGACTCTAAGGGGTCTTTAAAGCTGGGAGGTTCTGGACAAGGTGAACTGTTTCCAGGTGAAAACCCCAATGCCGGTGGGAGTCTTCCTCTCAAGGAGTAGGTGGTCCTGAGGGTACCTGGGTGAACCGGCTTGGTTCTGGGCTTGAGTCCGCCCTCCACCTAGGGCCACTGTTCCTTCCCTCACCTCTCCTTTCTCAGATCAATCCCTGCCACGTGATCCCAGATGCCAAGAGTTTACTCCAGAGGCATCCTTGCACCTCGTCACCAGCTCCCCATCCACCAAAATCCTCCCCACCCTCCACGTGCATTATTACGGTCTTGGTATGAGAGGTACTACCTGTATAAAATATTAGTCTTTTAATATGGACAACAGGGTGCACGGTTTTCTTACAATTCTAATGGGGCCAGGAAGCCCTGTGCAAGGCCTTCACACTATGTGGTGGGAGGTGGCGACTGTGCGCTGCTCACTCCAGCCCAGCTTCTTACTGTCTGGTGGCTGGAATATGTGGGGCTGTCCTTAGACTCCTGCCACGGGAGCCGAAACTCTGCTTGAGAGGAGCTAATGGTAAGAGGAGCCAGATCCCTCACCCACTGCCCACCCGCAGGATGAAGTCCAGCCATGCAGGCCCCTTCCTAGTCTCTCTCTGCAGACTCCTTTCCCACTGCCTCCAAACCAAAACCATCTTCTCCAGGCTCATGGACTCCTTTCTGTTTCTGAACACGCCCTGCACTGTCCCGTCTCTCTGAGCCTTTGCCCAGGCACTCCTCCCTTCCTGAAAGCACCACGGGTCTAGCTGGGCCTGAAATCCTAGCCTTCCCTAAAAGCCGGGTCAAATCACAGAGGCGCAGAACAGCGGTACCAGGCAGCCCCTGACGCTCCTCCCCCTGGAGCCCACCACAAGCTTCCACCTGGGCGCCAGCACTCACCCCTTTCTGTTTTACACGATTATTGCCCACGTACCTCTGTTTGGTCCTTGAACACACAGAGTCATTGTGTGTCTTTTCGCACTTTCCACCTAGGTAATCCTGGACAAGTTAACTTCTCTAGGCCCCGGGTTTTTCTTTTGTATGACAGGTTAACACCAGTTATCTCTTCCAGGAGGAAGCGCGGCCGCACATCCCGCCTGCAGGCCGGGAGGCGAACCCACCCCCACAGGCTTGCTGGGAGGACAGACTAATGCCTCAACAGGGCTTGGCACAGTGTCTGCCTCTATACTCGGAAGCGCCTCTCCTTTGCCCTGACCACAGGGAGGTGGGCACGTAGTGGGTGTCGGTGTAAATGGATTTGAAGCCAGCCACCCCCCAGGTGCCACCAGGCCACGGTGGTATCCTGGGGGAGGGACCCACAGGCCGAACGTCAGGCAGAGAAAGGAGCGCGGGTGGGGGGCTTGCAGATGGAGGGGAAAGTGGCTGGGGAGGAGCCAGGAAGTCCCAAGGAACGCATTGTGCTGCGGCTCCCGGCGTGCGGACAACCGTTCAGCCAGCGCTCGGGCTCCGCTCCGAGTAGGGGGCCCGGCCGTCGGGCGCCGTAGGGCCCCCGCCGACCCCACGCCCCGTTCGCCGGAGCCTTAGGCCCGGTGGTCCGGCTTGGCCCCCGGAACCACTCCCCAGGGCTTGCGGCACCGTGTGCCGGGCCCGGGTCGCCCGAGGCCTCCAGACCGCGAGTCTATGAGCGCGAGGAGTCGCCCTTACCGGAGTTGCGACTGCCTCGGCCGAGGCCCTGCTGTCGCTGCCGTCGGGCCCGGCCGTCCGGTGCTCTCCGCAGGCGGCACCAGCCCGGCCCTGCCTCCACTGCCGCTACTCCCTGGTTGCCCATGCCCAGCACCACCTGCAGTGGCGTTGCCTCCGTCAGTGCCCCGCCGGTCCACACGGCATGCTGGGAGCAGGTGCCGCGGCTCGGCCAACCGAGGCCCGCCAGGCTTCCAGGAGGAAGCGCGGGCCGCACAGCCCCACCTGCAGGCCGGGAGGAGAACCGCAGGCGCAGCGCCCGCCAGCCCGCGACCTGGACGCGCACCACGAATCAAAGCTGACCCCGTGACCCCGGCCCCCACGGCCAAACACGCTCACGCAGTCACTGCGCTGGCCCCGCAGCCCGGCCCGAGGGACTCAGTTACCGAAAGGGTCACCTTCATGGAACCAGCCTGGCCGCGCCCGCGTGGGAGCAGGGGCCTCCGAGCAGGACGCCCCCAAGGTGACGGTGGCCAGGGCGGCGCCCTCGCCCCGCGGGGCCTGGCGCGCCCTGGTTGGCACTTCTGTAGCCTGAGGTCCTTAGCTTAGAGGTTTGGGCTATTTTCGGAGGACCACTGTAACTCACGCCCATCTGTGTTTGAAATGGAATTAAACTTCCAACAATGAGAATATAGCTCGATAAACCCGGTTAGGCAGCCACTTAGCATTTTCTATAATGTGTTTGTTACAGTTAATATATGTTAATGGCAAGAGCATGGAACGCAATGCCCTCAATGAAAATTATTTTGGGGAAGAACTTGGTATGGACAGATGTTCATGATATTTTAAGAGAAAAAGCATGTCCAGAACGACATGCTTTTGTTAATTTTAAAACAATCTGACAATGTATGTAGCGTTATATTCTGTCTACATGTGTAATGCACTGTGTACGTCATATATATGACATATGTAGCATTCTATACTGTGTACGTGTATAATTATAGGTTTGAAAAATTTGGAAGCATATATATCAATATGACCTAAGAAGTTTTCTTTAATAGACCACGGGGTTATGTATTTTTCTTTTTCCAATTCATCTTTTTATTTTTCAATAACAAGGATAGTATTATTAAACAAGGAGAGAAAAACAAAAATTTGAATGTCCTAAAGAGGTGAACCAAAGCAGGGGAAGGAGGGCGCCTTGGATGGGACCCCCCACGTTACAGAGGCGCATTGCCTTTCAGATTCCTGGGCTGAGTGGGGCTCTTTCCAGCTGGGGAAGCTGCTCCACGTGGTGCAGAGTCCATGGGGCTTGCCAGGCCTAGGGACCGGGATCTGAACATTTTCCCCTAGTTTCTCTTCATCAGCGTGGGCTGAACGTACATCTCGGGCATCATCCGGGTTGCATTCTTGTTTATGTATAAAAATAGAATTGCCCCAGGAGTCGTGTGGGGGAAGACCTTACTCATAGTGTTGCCAATGCTCCTGCATCTGACTTCCTTCTTCAGGTCACGGGCACAACCTAGCTGTTCTATGATGCCTCTCATCTCTGGGCGATTGTCCCTCAAATGCGGGGTTTAGAGATTTCCTGCCTGGAGCCCTTGGCATCGTTTTGTCTTTTGGAGTAAATCCTGCAAAAGGTAAAATCACCCTACTCATCCCATGAGCTGTAGGAGAATGTCCCTGGACCTGCCCCCAGGGTTTTTCCTGTTTTTTTCCTTCAGCTCTTCCACGTGATTCCTTCCCCTCTCAAGTGACACATCTCTGCTAGGGGTGGACCCATGTTTTATGGGTCTGAAGCTTGTGTAATCTAGAAGAACATTATTAAGAAAAAGCCTCATAAAATTACAAATGTAGAAGGAGGCACAGAGCTGGTGCAGGGGAGGCACTCTGAAGCTTCTTTAGCTTCATTGTAATGTCCTGGATTAAAAAAAAAAAAAAAAAAAATCCAGCAGAGGCATCAAACATACCCAAGCATTGTCTAGGCTGGGACATGTGCACCAGGGATATTGTAGGGGGAACTGGGAGTCAGGAGACCTGTCGGTTCTGTCATTAACCAGTCGAGATCCTTGGGCAAGTCAGTCAGCCCTTGCCTCATATGTAAAGTGAGGAGATTGGCCTAGATCATTCTGCAAATGTCCCTGAGTCCAGCCTTCCTTTTACCACTTGATACAGGACCCAATAGAAGACCACTGCTTCCACTCTCACTGTGGCCTATTTGCCACATGCACTCTGCATGATAATTTACTTCTATTATCAAGGCCACCATGTGTTGATCAGTCCCTACCATGTTGCCTGGAAGAGCTACTCCCAGACGGCCTTTGAAAAGGAAGGGGGTTTATTCCTATTTGAGGAGACTGAAGTGTTATCTCCATGGCAATATGGCCCCTAGGGGAACTAGTGCTTTCATGGTATGTCAGACAGGACATGAGCAGTGGGGCAAATGGCAGTCTGGACTTAAGTGACCATCTGTGTGTCCCTTGAAAGAATTTAATGTCGTCATAGAAATCACTGGGTAGCCGGGCGCGGTGGCTCAAGCCTGTAATCCCAGCACTTTGGGAGGCCGAGACGGGCGGATCACGAGGTCAGGAGTTCGAGACCATCCTGGCTAACACGGTGAAACCCCGTCTCTACTAAAAAATACGAAAAACTAGCCGGGCGAGGTGGCAGGCGCCTGTAGTCCCGGCTACTCGGGAGGCTGAGGCAGGAGAATGGCGTAAAAACCCAGGAGGCGGAGCTTGCAGTGAGCTGAGATCCGGCCACTGCACTCCAGCCTGGGCGACACAGCGAGACTCCGTCTCAAAAAAAAAAAAAAAAAAAAAAAAAAGAAATCACTGGGTAAGTCAATGTTTTCCAAGGCCCTTGGGCCAGGAGCAGAGAGGAGTGGCTCACTGCTGGCTGCCTTCTGAGAAGGTTGCCAGGGCTACCAGGTGAAGGCTTGTAGGTAAAGGACAAAATTCCCGTGGGGGGAAACACAGTTTGCAGAACAAACAGTTTACCAGCTCTGAGAAAACAGCAAAGGTGGATCCTTGGCACAGCTGAGGAGGTGAAAATGAGCTAACCGAAGTGTTACTCTAAGAAGTATTCCTTCTAAATGGAACAGGGCTCTGCTCGCCATCACAAAAGGTCAAGTGGGAGGCTGGACACAGTGGTTCATGCCTGTCATCCCAGCACTTTGGGAGGCCAAGGCAGGAGGATTGCTTGAGGCCAGGAATTTGAGGCCAGCCTAGGCAACATAGTGAGATATCTTCTCTACAAAAAAATAAAATAAAATAAATATTAGCTGGGTATGGTGACACACACCTGTGGTCCCAACTACTTGGGAAGCTGAGATGGGAGGATTGCTTAAGCCGAGGATTTGGAGGCTGCAGTGAGCTACAATTGTTTCACTGCACTCCCAGCCTGGGCAACAGAACAATATCCTATCACTTTAAAAAAAAAAAAAAAAAGAGTCAAGTGGGGTTGTTCTCTGGGAACATTTGATCTTTGAAACTATATTAACATTGGCCATTTTAATGCTTTTGGGGATTCCACAATCTACCAGCTACCCACTTCTCACTATTTCTTGGAGTTGTTCCTGCTTCATCATTGTCCATTTTTATTAATTAAAGAAGTGGAGTTGGAAAAATCATCTTTTGTCCTAGATTGTAGTTGCGCTGAAAGTGCCCTAAATGGAATACTGGACCAGAAGAGCCAGACCCAACTCTGTCAATAAGTGTGTTAGAACAGACACCTCAGTCACACAGAGTTTCCCTTGTATGTGCCCACCATAAAAGGCACTGGAAGTCGACTCTGAAGGCCATTCTAGAAGCCAGTAGCGGTGCTTTCCCAGGCTGCTGCCCTCAACCAAGCACTCAAGGCAGGGAAGACACAGGCTCTGGGGTATTTGAGGAGGAGGGGCACTGCCTCTTGTTATGCACAAGGCCAATGAATTTTCACTGAGGTACGCCTGGCAGCTCCTAGGAGCTTCCACTGTGAAGTGGCAACTCATAGGTTACTGGTCATCTGGGTGTGACTGTAGAAGTCAAAGACATTAATTGACCCCCACAACAGCAGGAGGGGGTATAGCTCAGGGATACAGCACTGGACTGCAGAGCAAGAGGCCCCCAGTTCAACTCCAGATATCCCCTCCGCATCTTCAATTTTGACATTTTAGATAGGTGCCTACATTTTAACTTCTTCCTTATTACACACTAGGGTAAAGATTTCACTTTTTCTGGAACCAACAAATGGTGAGGCTAGAATGTGTTGGTTCTTAACCCCAGATATAAATGAAAATCACTTAAGAGTCCATAAAACTGCAATTTCCCAGGCCCCACCCCAGACCAATTAAATCAGAACATCTGGGCTGGGGCCCAGGCAAGGTAAAGCACCTCAGGGGGCTCTAGTCTGTAACTAAGGGCAAGACCCCACTTCAGCAGAGCTTCCAAGAAGCCTCCTTAGCCCAGGGTTCCCTTATTCCCACTCTGCCTCTGCTTATTCATCCGCATGTGAGGCCTGAATATCTGAAACAGGTCTCAGTTAATTTACAAAGTGTATTTTGCCAAGGTTGAGGATGTGCACCAGTGACACAACCTCAGGAGGCCTCAAAGACTAAAAGATGTGATGACGTTGTATGCTTTGGAGAACAAACAGCTTTTTTGGTATGAAATCTCAAAATTCATGAAGTTCAGCTATACAGCATAGAATTCAGAAATACAATTCATGATTTTTAGTATCCCTTACACTAATCATCTTTTATGAACCTTTTTCAAAATTACTTAAAATACATTTAATAATTCTCCAGATTTATACAAACAACAGAAGTTTCTACTTTAGATAGATTAAAAACAGGTTCTTGTAATAAAACTGTGTGATAGCAAGAAAGTCTTAATGTCTTTATGTTGAATGGCAGGAAAACAAAACAGAGAAACAGTCATTGAAGATAAGGGCTGGTCAAGTATAGTCTCACTTGAGGCTCTAATTTGATCATTTAGCAAATGGTGCTTTGCTCTACTCCCGGAGTTGAAAAAATTCTGTATCCTCTGACCTTTCTTTTTACTATAAGATGTAGGGGCTGAACTGGTCACCCAATTTATGAAAAAGGTGGCGCTAACAGGTGAGGAAAGACTGGTCTTTTTCTTTTTTTTTTTTTTTGAGACAGAGTCTTGCTCTGTCACCCAGGCTGGAGTGCAGTGACGCGATCTCGGCTCACTGCAAGCTCCGCCTCCCGGGTTCACGCCATGCTCCTGCCTCAGCCTCCCAAGTAGCTGGGACTACAGATGCCCGCCACCACACCCGGCTAATTTTTTGTATTCTTAGTAGAGACGGGTTTCACTGTGTTAGCCAGGATGGTCTCGATCTCCTGACCTCATGATCCACCCCCCTCAGCCTCCGAAAGCGCTGAGAAGAATGGTTTTTTTAAATAAATGATTCTGGGTCCATTGGATACCCATATTAAAAAAAAATTAACCTATTTCAGACCACATGTAACAATCACTTCCAGATGGTTTTATATCTAAAATTTGGAAAATAAAGTAATAATGCTTTCAGAAGAAACCATCTTCATGATGGTCGACAACTTCCACTGTCAAGTAACAAGCCTTATCAAAAAGCTACAGAAATTAAGACTTTGGGCTATTGGCACAAGAACAAACATAATCCAGTGGACCCAAACTCAGAATCCAAACACAGACCCAAACTTATTTAAGCATATATTTATATAAGTTTCAATTGTGGTATATTCATATCCTAGAACACTAGACAGCAATGGAAAAGAATGGGCTACAGCTACACACCAGACTATGGAGAAACTTCTCAGACTCCATGTTGAGTAAAAGACTCCAGAGACAAAGGCTACAAATATCTCTTAATGGTAAAATGGGATAAGCAAATTGTGATTTGTACAATGAAATATGATAGAACAATAAAAATGAACAAAACACAGTTAAACACAACCAAATGATGACTCTCACAGAGATTATGTTGAGCAAGAGAAAAGTTGCAGAAGAATCCCTACAGTAAGATCCCTTCTGCATCAAGGTTTAAAACCAGCATACCTAAATGACACTGTTTAGAGATGCATTACACAGGTGGTAAAATTATTAATAAAAGCCAGTAGACTATTTGCACAGAAATCAAGATACAGCCAAGAAGGAAAGATGTTGTGATAAGGAAGGGAGCACTCAGGGATCCTGGGGCTGGGATGGAATGTTCAATTTTTGACCTAGGCAAATTTTGCCTAGGTCAAATTTTAATTTAGGTGGTTAACTAAATTGCACATATATGTACATATATTCTATTCTGTATGTGTATCTCATAAGTAAAAATTCCATTGGTTGGTACTTTCACACACTGCTGGTGGAAGTGCACACCCATGTGGCTTTTCTGGAGACAAATTTGGCAATAGAGAGGCTCAAAATATGCATACACATAAATTCCATGTCTAGCAAATTATGCTAAAAGCAAAACCAGATGACAGACAGATGCATTTTTAGTAAGGTCCTTTGCAGCACTGTAAGAGTAGAAATTAGAAACTGCACAGATGTCTTACAATGGAACATTGGCTAAATAAAACTGTAGTGCTAGCCACACAGAGGAAAACAATGCAGCCATGAAGAAAGCTTTCCTCAATTTAGTTTTGCAAGAAAAAATAATCCAGACTTTAAAAAATGTTAAAATAGGCCAGGTGCAGTGGCTCATGTCTGTAATCTTAGCACTTTAGGAGGCCGAGGAGGCAGAATTGCTTGAGCACAGGAGTTTAAAACCAGCTTGGCCAACATAGGGAGACCGCATTTCTATTTTTTTAAAAAAGTTGAAATTATCATAAACATGAAGAATAATTTCACTTTGGTAAGTTACATATGTTGTAGACATAAATTCTCCCTAAAATGATCTATTTGCTTTTCTCTAAATATATTAGTTTTGTTATTAAAAAAAAGCAACAATCCCAGTTCTGTTAAACAAGAGATACCTTTATCTGAACAGAAACTGATTCTAACAGGAATCATAACGGGTCAGTGAAGGCAGGTCCCGACTGTCAGAATTCCATCTGCCCTCTTCCTGAGGACCCAGCATCCAGGCTGGTGGGTTCATAGAACAGTGACATCTAAATTCTGCATCTCTCTTTGGCAACCCCAATGGCTTTATTATTTGGGAGTGTTTTAGCATTTCTGCAGAAGTAAATAGGGGTTACTCACAAAGCTACCATCCCTCATCCACAGGTCAGTGAAAATACATTGCTCTTCCAGTTGCTGACATGTAAAAAGAGAGTGAAGGCAGCTGTATCCGTTTGTGTTTTTCAACAAGCTGCCGAAGAAGACTGCTTAATTTAAGAAGAGAGTTTATCGGAAGAAGTGTTAGGAGGCAGAGAGCAAGGCTTCCTAAATGCAGGACCAAATTAGCCTCAGAGATTCTGAGGGCGCCGCAGTGATCTCACCGTGAGGCCAGGATGGTCCAGGATGGCATTTGCCTGATCCAGAGCCAACCATTCTGGGAAACTTGTCCCTTGTCCAAGGTGCTCAAGATCCAAGAAGAGGGCATGTGTATAACCCAGCTAACATCGGGGCATGTCCTCCTCAAGTTTATAGAAGGTCCTGCATTCTAGTTTCCTCAGACTGTACACAAGGGAACCAGGATATTTACTATTAGGAAGGGGAAACGGACCTTGGACAGCCAAGAAACCTCCCACATGCCCACTACATCAGTATCTTTGAGACATTTGCATCAAGAAATGTTGCCTCAAGGAATGGTTGCTGTGCTGACAATACAAACATTGTTCCTGTCACAGCCGGACATGTGAGAGAACAGGCAATTTAAAAGCACAGTGTTTTCCTGTTCTTTTTCTTTGGCTGAGGCATCTGTCAAATATCCTTTTTAACTTAGTGCCAAAGGTGTTTCTCTTATCACAAAGTTCAACTTAGTTTTAGATAAAAAGAAAAAAGGATAGGCCACCATAGACACTCAAAATAAGAAATATCAAATGTGTATGTGCACATAACTATTAGAAAAAAGTTCTGGATCATTAGAAATAGAGAAATATATATATATACAGGTAGGTAGAATCTGGCAAGTAGAACCCATTCCCTAGTGTTCTAGGGAGACCCATTCAACCTAAGCATTTTCTCCTCCCTGGCACCATGACCTCAGGAACAGAAACATATCCCAATAAAGGCTAATGTGCGAGTACAGTGTAGCAACTTCTCTCAAGTTTGAGTTCTCCTGACATCTTCCAAAAATGCCCTGCAGCTATCACTGATGTAGCAAGTCATAACACTAGAGATGGGGAAACTGTGAAACCAACCAGAATTGCAGATTGGCAATTCTGCCTTTTTGTTTTTCAGCAATCTCAGTTATTCAGCAGCAAGAGCTGAGTGTTTTGGTATAGTCGTGGAGACATCTGCACATTCCATCTGTGTCTGGAGAAGGCGTTGTAGACATCTGAGCTTTCCATTGTATGTCTTTGAGCTTCCCAATGCTGTCAGACTCAGCTGGGCCCTTCATACTGCTCTGTAACAACAGCTGGTCCCTAAAAGTTTTGTCCTTCAGTGGGAACTTTAGTCCAAGAAGTGACACTTGAAATATTTAACCATAGCTACAGCACAGACACTGACCAATCAGAATGAACACCAGCCATAAGCAGCCACTGAATGCCTACCAAGTGAATAAGCAGCCTTGAATCTGGTGATCAACTGAATCCAGGTGATCAAGTACTCAGTTACTTTACCCCTGAGACCCTTGGGCTCCCAGATTGTCAACCCTGAACAATCAACTAGATTTCTACTTTCTGCAATCCCAATCATGACAAAGTCCACCCTACACTCACCCCATTTTCTTTGGGATCTTTTGCCTGCAACCCTCTCCAATTGTGGTAGCTGCATAGGTACATCGTTACAGAAACTGGTTCTGTCCAGTGAAACAGATGAGACTGTCATTGTCCCTGTGTCAGGGAGCTCAAGCTTCTGAAACAGGGGGGATCCAGGCCACCCATGTAGTCGGGCTCTCAGGAAGTCACACTGGTTAGGGAGCTGCTGGACGGCGCCTGAGTTCTGCCAGCCCGGGAATGAATGCGAAGCTATCTCTGCCTCTACAAGTCACTCACTCTGCATGCATGGTATCACTCAGGGCCACTTGAGTGGCCAGAAGTGCCAGGAAGACAAAGAGAGAAAGTGGCTTTTTCCTTCAGCTTCGGGGGCTGCAAGCAGAGCCATGTCTTCCACTGTGCCTCACACAACTGGGGATCCTCAAAATGTGGACAGAGGGTTCACAGGGTGGGGAAGAATAGGAAGAAAAACAAGAAAACACAAGAGAAATGCTCACCAAAGAAAAGCAAGATAAGACTGATCAGGCCTGCAGAGCAGATCTGGGCAGGTCACATGGGGCAGCAGGAAAGTAGAGAGTAGCATGAGACAAACCAACCTCCTTACCCTCTCGTCCTCCTTGCAGGAAGAGTCAGCTGCAGGGGCCTCAGGAGGTGAAAGGAAACTGTGTTTGAATACCCTGGTCAGTATGGGAAGAAATTAGTGTAGTTAGGGAACATATGAATTTGAGTCAGGGACCTGTGGATCGTCAATCAAATGCTTTACTCAAAAACAACTAGTGTTGCTTTGAACATGCTTCAATTCTGAACTTTAATGCAGGGAGTCGAGTAATCACTCATGGCCTGCCACCACCCCTAGCTGACTGTGCCACTGTAATTGGTCACCCTCCTACCATGCCCACAGCTTCATTCTGACTTCCCCCACCTTTCCCACACTCTCCCACCTCTATACCCCTGGCCACTGCCTATGCCTGCAGCTCAGCACCCCACATGCCCTCAGTGATGGACTGAAGGCAGGCACTAGCTTGAATGTCACTGATGCTTCCCACCAGGATGCTGTGTAGAATGGCAAGTTGTTGTAGGTTCCAAAAAAATTTTCCAGCCGCTTAGAATTATTGGATGTTAGAACAGGTATTAACAGGGGATTATGCTCCAAATGACCCCCAAAAGTAGAAGTTCTCTGATTCCTCCTCAGTTCTACTACACTGGAATTTCTAGGGAGTAATCTGTATTTTTGATATGTTCTGAAAGTAATGATGATGCAAAGTCAGACTACGTAACTGGTGATTCAGCCTGTCCTGCCATAATATAAACTTCAAAGAAGAGCAGCTGATTAGAACTTTTGAAACACACACAAATTATTACTGACTTGACCATGACTTGTGCCAGAAAAATGAAGTCACAAGAAAACTGACACAAGCTATAGGAAGAAGGACAGTGGTAAAGATGACTAGCAAGCTCAACATCAGGAAAAGAGAACCCACAGCTAAGTGGCAGCAGGGGGCACCTGGATTTGAACCAGGGACCTCTTGATCTGCAGTCAAATGCTCTACCCCTGAGCTATACCCCCTGCTTGGTAGATATTCCTCCTTACATATTTCACCTGTGTTGCCACACCCAAGGATGCTATGGTGCACCGTAAATTGTATTCATTCCCAGCCAGCTTATGGAAATTGGCAACTCTACCACAACTGACTAGAGACTGCTCTTCTGGTCATGAGTTCACCCCTCCTTTTCCCAGAGACCCTTCACTGGTCTAATGGTATTTTTCTACTCTGAAGCCACAACCTGAACTCCTTCAACTGTCTCCTCCCATTCCCTTACTCAGTACCTGATGGGCACAGGGGATGGGGGTTGGGGGAGAGGCAGGGGTAAGAATCAAGGCTGTATTTGTCAGGTATTTCCACAACAATGTGTCACAAAAAATCATCCCAGAATTCGGCCGTATGAAACCATAAGCATGTACTCTCGTGCTCATAGGTCAGTAGCATGGATGCCAATCAGCTGATGTAGGCTGGGCTTGACCTGGTGTCTGCTTCAAGCTGTGGCTCCCTCTGTGCTTGGTTTCTGTCTGAGCTGGGCTCAAGTCTGCCCCATGTGTGTTCCTTCTACAATCCCAGCTGGAGGAGTAGCAGCTAGCAAGGGGACATTCTTCTTGTGACAGCAGAAATGCAAAGGGGGAGGCCCAACTATGCAAGCAGCTTTGAAGCCTCTGTTTGCATCACATGTGCTAACATCTCATTGATCAAAGCAAGTCAGCCCTAATTCAAGAGCAGGGAAGCAGGTTCCACCTCTAGTGGGAAGATCTGCAAAGTCTCATGGTGAAGGTCACAGATGCAAAAATAAGTGAAGATCCAGGGCCACTTCCAAGTGGTTCACTTGTGCCTTGTAACCCCCGAACCCCCAAGGCAGGTTGTTTCCTGCTTGCCTTGAAATGGAGGGATTAATTTGATCAGACCCACCTGCCCTGCTTGCTTTTTGTTGCTTGCTTCTTGTTATTATTTTCCTTTTTCCATGAAGCTGAAGGCCACTGTACCTGAAAGCCTCAATGCTGAATGCAGAAACTTAACTTTCACAGGAGGCTATATAGATAACGTTCGTAGGTCACATGGTGATGGTCACTTCAGTTGTTTTTCAGGCACTTGGGCCAGCTCCTGTCCAGCTAAAACTGGTTGAGACAACTGACTCTTCAACTGGATCTGTGCAAGTGCCTGAGGTGGCCTTTTGACATCAGAGGGCCAAAAACCTCACCCTCAAATCATGCTAATGCCACCATTTTCTGCGTATATGTCCTGTGAAATGTCATGAGCCTAGGTGTGATGGTATGTACCTGGAGTCCCAGCTAGAGAGCAGGCTACGGTGGGATGGCTTGAGACTGTAGTGAGCTATGATCATGCCACTGCACTTCAGCCTGCATGACAGAGCAACACCTTGTCTCAAAAGAAGAAAAAAAAAGGAGAGAAGAGAAGGAAGAAGGGAAGGAGGGAGGAAGTGAAGGAAGGGAAAGAGAGAGAAATAGAGAAATACCTTTGGTCTCTGATGTCGGTGACCTTCGGATGGGGTTTTTGCGTGGTCGTCCTTTTTGTTTATGTTGATGCTATTGCTTTCTGTTTGTTAGTTTTCCTTCTAACAGGCCCCTCTTCAGCAGGTCTGCTAAGAGTTTGCTGGTGGTCCACTCCAGACGCTGTTTTCCTAGGTATCACCAGCAGAGGCTGCAGAACAGTAAAGACTGCGGACTGCTCCTTCCTCTGGAATCTTCATCCCAGAGGAGCACATGCCAGATGCCAGCCGGAGCTCTCCTGTATGAAGTGTCTGTTGATCCCTGGTGGGAGGTGTCTCCCCATCAGGAGGCACGGGGGTCAGGGACCCACTTGAGGAGGCAGTCTGTCCCTTAGCAGAGCTCAAGCACTGTGCTGGGAGATCCACTGCTCTCTTCAGAGCCGGGAGGCAAAAAAAGTATAAGTCTGCTGAAGCTGTGCCCACAGCCACCCCTTTCCCCAGGTGCTCTGTCCCAGGGAGATGGGAGTTTTGTCTACAAGGCCCTGAATGAGGCTACTGCCTTTCTTTCAGAGATACTCTGCTCAGAGAGGAGGAATCTAGAAACGCAGTCTGGCTACGGAGGCTTTGTGGCGAGGTGGTGGGCTCCAACCAGTCCAAACTTCCCATAAATTATAAAAATATATGTAACATTAAAAACAGTCACACACTGGGAATGGAGGTATAGTTCAGGGTAGAGCTTTCCACACTAGCAGCGGAGATTTCTGGCCAAAACCTGGACGAGCTGTGTGGTCCTCATGCTATGTTGTCTCCATGATGCTTCCCAGGACTGCTCTCTGATCCATGTCAGGGCCTGGGAACTTCCCCAACTTCGCCAACTGTTTCATGAACTGGATTTAATGCAAACATCCCAGACTGAGAGATATCTTTATATGTCAGTATTGCATGTGTCTCAATTTGTGTCTCCAAACTGCTATTTTGTAAACAAGAAGAAATCAGACATGTAGACCTAAAGGCTGTTCCAGCAGTGAACGGGAACACTCCTCCCAGCTGCTCCCGTCACCACAGACTGAGGGAAAGCGGGGAGATGTGCAGGTATGTGAGCAGGGGCTAGGGTTTGGGAATTGGGGATGGACTTTTCTGGGGTGAGTTTGTGGTAAAATCCGTTGCTGGTCTTACTCTCTAAAAGCAAGCGGGAACTTTCAATGTGCTGTAGGACTGCTGGGTGTGATTACCAACATGAAAGGTGCTTATTAAACAGTCATGACAAGCAGGGGGTATAGCTCAGGGGTAGAGCATTTGACTGCAGATCAAGAGGTCCCCAGTTCAAATCTGGGTGCCCCCTACTGCACTTTTTCTATTCATACAAGCTGTTATGTTCTTCACAGAAGCTGTTGGTCATATTCCAGTTTCTTTTCATCCATTCCACCTATGATTTTCCCTGGAACTGGAAGCTACACCTCAGGCCTACCCAGCTGCACCCTGGCTGGATAACTTCTCATCTCTTCCAGCACCAGTTCCATGGGTATCCCTCATATTCTTGGTATCCAGCTCCCTGCTCCCCCTATACATGTAATTTCTCCAGCTGTCATGCAGAATGCTTCTGGGTTTTTCCAGGGCAGACCAGAGAGTAGCACTACAGCAGGTTTCCCAGAAACAGACAGGGAATGGCATCCCAAGTTATCACCCTCCTGGCTCCTTCCCACAGCAGCAGTTTGTGCACTGGAGTGGTGGCCAGACCTGGGGAGACACATCACAGCATGCAGCGTTCCCATGTAGGGCAGATATTTCCCCCTGGAGAATTGGTTTCTCCCACGCCAGAGCTCACTCACACCCTTGCTTCAACCTTGTAGGCCAAAAGCCTGGCTCAGCTACTCTAACAAGGGAGATAGAGGTTCTGCAGTGCTGCCCTTGCAGACCCAACTCCTGTAGCTCTGCGGCTGCAGTTGAATTTCAGCCCACTCTGTGACTGTGGCCCAAGGCTTGGAGGTAGGGGATTAGACTCAAGAGTCTGTTCATATGAGATGATTTGGAATTCCAACTTTGTTCTGTGGGCCACAGGGAGTCCTGTGTGCTGCAATGAAGAACCAGGTCAAGTACTTTGTCTAAGGAGGTCATTTAGAAGACATAACAGATACTGGTTTGGGGGTTTGCCAAAAGACAAGGACAGGAACTGGTGTTACTTTTTGAACGCTTACTATGCCCTACTATATGCTAATATCATGCTAGTCAGTTTATCATCAGTTATATTTGTCCACTCTGTCTTCACTGCCGGAAAAAGGGAGCTAGGCTGGGAGCTTGGGTCAGAGGCTGTGGACTGTTTTGGAGATCAGTGGCCAGCTCTTGGGTTAACCCGAAAAAACAATGGGAAATGACTGGGGGTTCTGCAGGCAGCTTCCATCCTTTTCTGCTGTTCATGGCTCCACCCAGGGACAGGCCTGGTGAGCTGCAGAGCTGAGGGAAGGTGTCTAGCTGTGAATCAGGTCTGGCAGCTTCCAGAAAGTCAGTCTTGGAGGGAAGCCATCCTTTAATTTCACAAAGCTGAGTGCTCCCATACTGATAAAATATATTAACTAGTTAACCTCAGTGTGCCAGGGGGGCATAGCTCAGGGCTACAGCTTTTGACTGTAAAGCAAGGGGTCCCTGATTCAGATCCAGGTTCTCCATTCTTTTCTTTATGTTCAATTTTGGTAGCTAACTTTATCCACATACATCTTAGATTGGCATGGGCCACACAGAGGATGGGGTCACCTTCTCAGTCTCATTCTCCACATTGCCCCCAAACCCCAACTCTCCCTCCATTCTTCTCCTCTCTCAAAGCCATCTCCTTTCACCACTCTCTCCTCTCACCATTCATGTCTTCTCTGATATACGGGACTCCACAAACAGTGGACACTTTTAGAACCAGGCTAATAATCCTATTTTCCTCACCTCCCTCTCCTTCTGTCCTCAGGAATGTCAAACACCACGGCAATGTGCTTCCAATGCCTCCCGAGATTTCCATCCTGCTTCCTCTACGAATGTTCACAAACTCCACTCACTGTGGCTCTCAAGGGTGTGGTGAGGCAGAGTCAGCGTTTTCTACCAGTGTCTTTTACCTTGCTTCTTGAAGCAGGAGAATCGCTTGAACCCAGGAGGCGGAGGTTGCAGTAAGCCAAGATCTTGCCATTGCACTCCAGCCAGGGCAACAAGAGCAAAACTCTGTCCCCGACGCAAAAACAAAAAACAAACAAAAAAAACCTTTCTCTTACTACAACTTCCTCAAACCTAGTTTACTATGACATCTGTATTCCCATTGCCAATGCTCATTCCCTAAATAAGTTACATTGCTTTTCAGAGGGCTTCTCTCTGCCTGTTATTTAGATTGACACCACCTTTTACTGGTTTCTTTGCTTTCTCTGTCTGACTTCCCACTCCTCACTGGTGTTTCCTGAACTTATCTTCCAAATTAACTACTTGTTCTTACATTTTAGTTTCAGAGTCTCTTTCTAAGAAATCTAAACTAAGACAACAGATTAAAGGAGAAAAATCACGTCATTCAAATAGATGAAGAAAAACATCCAATCAAATCCAACACACCTTCATGATTTAAAAAAAATTCTTGGCAAGCGAGGACAAATATTCTACCTCCTTAATATGCTACTAGCTGCCTACCTAAAATATAAAAAGAAATATTATTAAATGGTGGGGTGGTGAAAGCTTTGAATTGAAAACTGAAAGACAAAAATGTTCTTAAATAAAAGGGAAATGGAAACTGAATTGAGGAGCAAAAGACTCTAAAAAAATCACCAAATATGTTTTTTAAATGAATCAACTAAGACATTCCAGAAATGAAAAAAAGTATCAACATCTTTTTATTTACTTTAACCTGAAATATAACTTACATAAGGTACAGAAATCTTTAACGTACAGCTCAATTAATTTGTATACATACACACAAATGTACCCACCTCCTAAATCAAGATATAGAAGATTGAAAGGAATGTTGCTATGAACAAGAATCTTGCACGTATATAGACACTCTTTAATCTCTGTATCTAGGAATACAATTGCCGAGGAAGTGGGTGTTTCTATTTTTGACTTTAGCCAATAAGGTCGGACGGTTTTCTAAAGTGGATAGAGCAAATGACACTACCACTAGCAGGGGATGAGAGTTACTATGGCTCCACATACCATCACTGAGTAACATCAGTCTCTTTCATTTAAACCATCCTAGCAACAATTCTAGCGATAGTTCACTGTGGTTTAACTTGCACCTTTCTTTCCTTTTTGTTTTGAGATGGAGTTTTGCTCTTGTTGCCCAGGCTGGAGTGCAGTGGCGTAATCTCGGCTCACCACAACCTCCGCTTCTTGGGTTCAAACAATGCTCCTACCTCAGCCTCCTGAGTGGCTGGGATTACAGGCATGCGCCACCAAGCCTAGCTAATTTTGTATTTTTAGTAGAGACAGGGTTTCTCCATGTTGGTCAGGCTGGTCTTGAACTCCCGACCTCAGGTGATCCAGCCTCCTCGGCCTCCCAAAGTGCTGGGATTACAGGCGTGAGCCACCAGGCCCAGCCTAATTTGTACCTTTCTAGACTCATGAGGTTTGAGCATCTTTTCTTGGGCTTATTGGTCACTTGGATGTCCTCTTCTGTGAAGTGACTGCTCAAGTTTCTTCTTCATTTTTTATCTTCATTAAGATAACTATTTGTTAACTGTCTTGTGCAATACTTTATGTACTTTGGGAATAAACCCTTCATCAGTTATGTGCAACAGATACCTTCTCCTGCCATGTGGGTTTTTATTCTCTTGTGTTTATTGGCTCTCATGAATGTTAGCTGATTTCCCTGCAAGCTTTTTATCTGTTCAGCAAACGGTATACAGAATTTACTACGTGCCAGTCCTGTTTTATGTGCTTTACCCAGCTTAACTCATTCAATCTACACAACAATCCATGAAATATACACTTTTTTTTTTTTTTTTTGAGACAGAATCTATCTGTCGCCCAGGCTGGAGTGCAGCAGCGCGATCTCAACTCACTGCAACCTCCACCTTCCCGTTTCAAGCAATTCTCCTGCCTCAGCCTCCTGAGTAGCTGAGATTACAGGTGCCTGCCACCACGCCCAGTTAATTTTGTATTTTTAGTAGAGATGGGGCTTCACCACATTGGCCAGGCTGGTCTCCAACTCCTGACCTGGTGATCTGCCCACCTCAGCCACCCAAAGTGCTGGGATTACAGGTGTGAGCCACCGCGCCCGGCCATTGCTTAGCCCTTCTTGTATCCGCCTTTGTGCAATGTTGTCTCCTTCCTGATTCCTCATCACGGGTGGGGCCTAAGACTTCCGCCTGGAAATGCCCATTCATCATTGTACTACTGACATCTGGGCCTCCAGCATCCAACGATATCCAGGGTCTTCTGCGACTTTCTGGACTTTGTTCTTGTTGCCCAGGCTGAAGTACAATGGCATGATCTTGGCTCACCGCAACCTCCGCCTCGTGGGTTCAAGCAATTCTCCTGCCTCAGCCTCCCGAGTAGCTGGGATTACAGGCAAGAGTCACCACGCCCGGCTAATTTTGTATTTTTAGTAGTGATGGGGTTTCTCCATGTTGGTCAGGCTGGTCTCAAACTCCCAACCTCAGGTGATCCGCTCACCAGGCTGCTGCCCAGGCCCTGCCAGTGGGGAGTTCTGTGCTCTTGCAGGCTCATCAATCCTCCTCATCTTCCTTGGCAGTCCACCCTACTGCAGAAAAGGGAAAGCCAGAGGATTTTAATGTTATCATAGAAATCACTGCGGAAGTCAGTGTTTCCTGAGGTTGTCGGGCCAGGAGCGGAGAGGAGTGGCTGGCTGCTGGCTGCCTTCTGAGAAGGTGCCCAGGGCTACAAGGCAAAGGCCTGTGGGTAAAGGAGAAAATTCCAGTAGGAAAGAAAGGCAGTTTGAAGAAGAGACAGTTTACCAGCTCCTGTGACAAAAGCCTTAGCAGGGCCTTAGCACAGCTGAGGAGGTGAAAAGGAGCTAACCCAAGTATTACTCCAAGTGTTCCTTCTAGAAGGGACAGGGCTCTGCCTGCCATCAGAAAGGTCATGTGGGAGGCTGGACACACTGGCTCATGTCTCTCATCCCAGCACTTTGGGAGGCCAAGGCAGGAGGATCGCTTGAGGCCAGGAGTTTAAGACCAGCCTGGGAAAAATAGTGAGACTTCACCTCCACAAAAAAATAAAAAATATTAGCTGGGTATGATGGTACACACCTGTGGTCCCACCTACTTGGGAGGGTGAAGTGAGCTATAATTGTTTCACTGCACTCCAGTCTGGATGACAGGAAAATACCCTGTCACTTAAAGACAAAAATGAGTCAAGTGGGGTTGTTCTCTAGCAACATATTTTAGTCCTTGGAACTATGTTAATGTTGGCCCTCTTAAGGCTTCTGGGGATTCCGAATTCTACTCAGCTACTGACTTCTCACTATTTCTTGGAGTCGCTCCTTCTCTATCATTCTCCATTAAATTAATTGAAGAAGTGAAAGTTGGAAGAATCTCCTTCTGTCCTAGATTGTAGTTGTGTTGGAATACTGGACCAGGAGAGCCAGGCCCAACTCTGTCATTAAGTGTGTTAGAACAGACACCTCTGTCACACAAAGTTTCTCTTGAACGTGCCCACCATAAGAGGTAATGGAGGTTGACTCTCAAGGCCATTCTAGCAGCCACTGGCAGTGCTTTTCCAGGGTACTGCCCGCAACCAAGGACCCAAGGCAGGGAAGACACAGGCACGGGGGTATTTGAGGAGGGGGAACTGCCTCTTGTTATGCATAAGGTCAATGAATTTTCACTGAGGTAGGCCTGACAGCTCCTAGGAGCTTCCATTATGAAGTAGCAACGCATAGGTAACTGGTCATCTGGGTGTGACTGCACGAGTCAAAGACATTAACTGACCCCCACAACAGCAGGAGGGGGTATAGCTCAGGGTTAGAGCACTGGACTGCAGACCAAGAGGCCCCCAGTTCAATTCCAGATACCCCCTCCGCATTTTTAATTTTGACATTTTTACATAGGTGCCCACATTTTAACTTCTTCCTTATTAGACACTAGGGTAAACATTTCTTTCTTTTTTTTTTTTTTCCTGAAACCAGCAAATGGTGAGGCTAGAATGTGGTGGTTCTTAACCCCAGGTATAAACTAGAATCACTTGAAGAGTCCGTAAAAGTGCCATTTCCCAGGCCCCACCCCAGATCAATTAAATCAGAACATCTAGAGTGGGGCCCAGGCATGGTGAAAGCTTCTCAGGGGGATCTAGACTGTAGCAAAGGGCAAGACCCCACTTTAGCAGAGCTTCCAAGAAGTCTCCTTAGCCCAAGACTGCATTGTTCCCACTATGCCTCTTCTTAGGTGAACCCCAAATATCTAGAGAAGGGTCTCAGTTAATTAGGGTTAATCAGTTAATTTTTCCAAGGCTGCGGGTGCACATCTGTGACACTGCCTCAGGAGAGTACTGACAACCTGTGCCCAAGGTGGTTGGGGCACAGCTTGGTTTTATACATTTTAGGGACACATGAGCTATCAATCAATATGTGTAAGATGTACACTCGTTCGTTCGGAAAGGTGGGACAATGCCAGGCAAAGGTGGAACAACTGGAAGCTGGGAGGGGGCTTCCAGGTCATAGGTAGAGAAGAGACAAAAGGTTGCATTCTTTTGCATTTCTGATAAGCCTCTCTAAAAGAGGCAGTCTGATACAGATTTATCTCATAAGCAGAGAGGTGACTTTGAATAAAACGGGAGGCAGGTTTACCCTAAGCAGTTCCCAGCTGGACTTTTCCCTTTAGCTGAGTGATCTGGGGGCCCCAAGATTGATTTTCATTTCACACTTATGTGGACAGCACTTAAAACTGGACCAGAACAGCATCTTTCAGGAACAAAGGCTCTTTCAGCATTTCCTAGTTGTCTTAATTTTACCCCTTCTGGATCCAGTCATTCTGCCTGGGATGGGGTGGTTTGGTCTTCTATTTACAAAACAAACCACCAAGATCTATCGCTCAATGAGTAAGCCCTTAGAAGGCCAAGACAGTTTGCAGAGGATTAAATGTCAACATGTTGAAGTATAAGTAAAGTTCTACATTGTGTTCAGATGTTCCAACTATCAGAGGCAATTTTATGTTATAGTTAAGCTTTAAAAGCAAACTTCTGCAGAAGGGATCACTGAATTATATCAACCATCTCAAAAACTAGAGGATGTCATGGCATCCTATGCTTTAGAGAACAAACAGCTTTTTTGACACAAATCTCAACATTCATGCAGGTTCAGCTATACAGCATAGAATTCAGAAGCACCAATTCAAGATTTTTAGTATCCCTTATACTAATCATGTTTTCTGAACCTTTTAAAAAAGTACCTAAAATACATTTAATAATTCTTCAGATTTATGTACACAACAGTAGTTTATATTTTAGATAGATTAAAAACATGTTCCTGTAATAAAACTATCTGAAAGTAAGCAAGTCTTACTATCTTTACATTGAATGGCTGGAAAACACAACAGAGAAGCAGGCACTGAAGAGAGAGCCTGGCCAAGTGTAGTGTCACTTGAGGCTCTGTCTAATTTGATCATTTAGCAAATGGTGCTTTGCTATACTCCCCTGAGTTGAAAATATCCTGTGACTCTCCTTATTAGTGTAAGATGTAGTGGCCTGAAAAACAGAGCTTCTTTTATTTTCAATGATGTGCTTCATAATTTCCTATTCATTGAAGTAGATTCCTTTTGTTAACAAGATACGTGAACTTTTTATGTACTACTTTTTCCGCCCCCCTAAAAAGTGGCATTGGTAACTCAAAGGATAAATGCTAGAGGGGATGGATACCCCATTCCCCATGGTGAGCTTATTTCACATTGTAAGTCTGTTTCACAACAGTTCGTACACCCCTTAAATATATATGCCCACTAGATACCCACAAAATCTTAAGGATTTTAAGAAGCAGCTTTTGCTGTTCCAGTTTTACAAACACTTAAGAGCTTTGGCCTAGAACTTGGGTACTTGCCCCTTTCGCGTCCCTGCCATCCAATGCCTTCTGTTAGTGTAAATGGTCTCTCAGGGCAGTCTCCTTCCTGTATCCCCATTACTGTTTCAGCTCCTCCACCCAAGCCCGCCAGCCCTCCAGTTACTCTGTAAACAGTCTCCTTCCTCCTTAGCCTTTCCCTGCAAGTCTGCCTTTTTATCCATCCTTGTACACCTGAAGGCTGGCTTTCCCCTGAAGCCATCCCTCCCCTTCAACCTCTGGAATAGACAGGGTGGGGTCACCTTCTCAGTTTTATTCTCCACACTGCCCCCCAAACCCCAGCTCCTCCACCATCCCTCCCTGCTTCTCCTCTCTCAAAGCTATCTCCTTCCACCACTCTCTCCTCTCACCATTCATGTCTTCTCTGATATACAGGACTCCACAAACAGGATATTTTTAGAACCAGGCTAATAATCTTATTTTCCTCACCTCCCTCTCCTTCTGCCCTCAGGAATGTCAAACACCATGGCAATGTGCTTCCAATGCTAAGGCCTCCCGAGATTTCCATCCCGCTGCCTCTACGAATGTTCACAAACTCCACTCACTGCTGCTCTGAACGGGTGTGGTGAGGCATAGATTCAGCGTTTTCCAGTACTATCTTCTACTCTGCTTCTTGGTTATCAGCTGGGCACATGGCTTCCCAGAAGGAAATCTGCATTTCCCAGACCCTCTTGGAGCTATAAGGCCACAGGCACAAGGCTGGTTAATGCGATGCAGGTGAAAGCGATGGGTGTCCCTACAGCAAAGACTTGTCTTTTCCATCTCCTGCTGCCTGGGAGGTCGATGAGATGCTGATGTGGCTGACGGCATGCTGGGATGAAAGCCAAGCCAGACAGACAGTCAGAAAGGAGAACTCGGGTTCTTGACCCTATGAAAAGTCATGCCTGGACCACCTAGCTGTGGACTGTTACGTGGTAGCTTTTAAGCTTCTGGTTTGTTTGCTTCTTTCCATTTTACTTTAATCCTTTGTTATTTTGGTTGTTCAGCATTCATAGCCAAACTTGATCATCACTTATTCTCTTTCAAGATCTTAGAATCAGAAAACTCCTTCAATGACACCTCTTCTGATGTTTACATGCCCTTACTGTTATAGAAAATGGTTAATTATTCTCATTTTGACCTTAATCTTGTCTACCTCTCTCTTCCCATGACCCCAGAGACACCTTGGGGTTCAGCTATCTGCCTGCCTATTATGAACCCCATGTTTGGCCTCTCAGCCATGATCCAAGCTCCTTTGAGGGCTTGGCCTGTGGTCTGTCTACCTCCCTCATGAGCCCTTCTGCTTCCGCGGATACACTCGCCATTGGCCTTTCCCATCTTTGCTCTGGGGGAGCCAGTCTTTGCTGGAGTAAATTGTACAGCCAGACAAATGGTCCCACTGCAAATCTATGCCAGTCTGACCTCAACCAGTGCCTCTCTCCTAATGAGCAATGATTCCATTCCTTTCTAATTCACCTCTTCTCCATTTCCCACCATGCCTGGTTCACACTTTGCCCTTCTTCCCAAGTAATGATTCCCAGCCTACCTCCTTGATTCTCTTTGGATGACCTGTTTTCTACCTGACTGAGAAGACCAAGGTATAGAGTCCCCTCAGCATCCTCTGCTTCTCTGCATCTTCACCTTCTCCTCATCCCCTCCAGGGTAGAAGACAAAGCCTGGTTTTAACCAATTCCCTGCCAATGGATATTTAGATGGTCTCCAGTGTTTGCTGTGAGGAATTTAAAAACCGCTGTCCATGAATCTCCACATATATGTGTCTTCACGCAATTATAGGAATATTTTTGAAGGATAAATTCCTACAAGTGGTACACTGTAGACAATCATTTTTTTTTCCCTAATTTTATTTTAGGTTCAGGGGTACATGTGCAGGTTTGTCACATAGGTAAACTCATGTCACGGAGGTTTGGTGTACAGATTATTTCGTCAGTCATGTACTATGCATAGGTATTTTTTCTGATCTTTTCTCCTTTCACCCTCAAGTAAGTGCAAGTGTGTAGTGTCCCCTTCTGTGTCCATGTGTTCTCATCATTTAGCTTCCACTTGTGAGAACATGCAGTATTTGGTTTTCTGTTCTTGTGTTAGTTTGCAAAGGACAATGCCCTGCAGCTCCATCCATGTTGCTCCAAAGGACATGATATCACTCTTTTTTTATGACTGCATAGTATTCCATGGTGGACATGTGCCACATTTTTAAAAGACTATTATTTTTTGAGTTTTTTTTTTTTTAATTTGCTTTTCACTTGACAAATTAACACGAACAGTATTCTATGTCAAATACAAGTCTCCAGACACAGCCACTGGGTCTCCTTTCAGGGCAGGGAATGGTGGTGTCACCTAGTTACAGTTCTGTGATGATGGAGAAACAAGTATTAGTGACAGGAGGGCGCCGGAGTTCAGAGAAACAGAACTGGCCTGGACATCCCAACCGGCAGAGCTTGGTCTTGCTCTTGGTGTGTCAACACATGAAAAATGGTGTTAATTACACTATCCTCCTATGACCAGGGGTATGGCTCAGGGGTAGAGCATCTGACTACAGATCAAGAGGTTCCTGGTTCAAATCCAGGTGCCCCCTACCCTGTTTTACTTTTAATCACCAAAGTTGGTCCTGGGTCATAAGCTCCACCCAATCCACCCACTTAGGGGAAAAATGACACAGCCTATCTAATCCCTGACCCATAGCATCTCTGAAGTGCAGACTCAACAGTCCTCAAATGATTTTACGGACTTTAAAGTTTATAAGGCACAGACCCCTGCCTCCTCCAGCCCTCTGGGTACCACTCCAGCACTTTGGCAGAGTTCTCCAGAATCTCCCCAGGCACATCCGTGTGACCCCCAAGAGAAGGCTGGGCCATGTCTCTAAGTCCTGCTGTATTCTCCACAGCACCCAGCTTCCACTGTGGCACAGGAGTACCTGAACCAGCCACAGTCTCATGCCTACCTTCGATGGGCATGAGAAATCGAATGAGCTTAGATTTTTGAGCTTAGAGTGCTGCACCCTGGACTTTAGCTCTATGCCCTCAGGTTCTGGATTTCCCATCTGGGGCTGCTGCAGACTCACACCCTGGCCTAACCAGACCAAGGACTAGGGAAGAGCAGGATTCTGGGAGGCTCTGTGAGACTATGGGCAGGGAGCGAGATGATGGAGGAAGTCAGCTGGGACTTCCCAGAGGACTGACCTGATCCCATCAGCCTCTTCTCTCTCCTCCATGCAGACAGATAAAGATCATGGGCTCCAGCAAGGAAAAGTAGGCTGGAGTCAGATTCCAAAATCAGTAAATAAAAATAAGAATAGGTAAAGGGTACCCTGATTGGAAACTTTTGGTCTGTCCTCTAAGGCTCATCTCATTATTATGTGATGAAAACCTTGCAGTCTGTAGTCTTTTGCATGGGAGCAGCACACCACAGGTAGTAACTGTGGTCTCTCGAGCCACCTCTGATGCTGGTAGCTAAACAAAGCAAGATGCAGGATGTGGTCTTTTCTGGGATATTCTGATGTTACCCAAATTACTGGATCTCCAGAAGCTTCACAGATGCAGTAGAGCCACCAATAATCCCAAATTATGTGGATATTTCCCACTTCCCCATGTAGTTTCCAGGCAAATGGCTGAAGGGCCTAATATGGGAAATCGGGCAGAAGGATTCACTGTCCATGACTGGGTATTTTGGCAGTCCTTTTCTCAAGCTTGGCTTCCCCATCAAGGGAGGCAGGTTCTTTGAGCAGATTCAGACCTGGGGAATGGGTCAGAGGTAAGGAACCTCCATTGTGCCGGCTATGGTGGTAGCTCAGACCTACACGTCCAGGGGACCATGATGGGCTCCCCATTCTCAGGCCTAAAATCCTCACCACTGATGAGTCACAGCCAAGACCTGTATGGCACAGACCACAGAATAACACCCAAACTTCACT
Organism: Theropithecus gelada; assembly: GCF_003255815.1. NCBI lineage: Eukaryota > Metazoa > Chordata > Mammalia > Primates > Cercopithecidae > Theropithecus > Theropithecus gelada. Next base: position 174,027,567 of record NC_037670.1, read on the forward strand.
TTGGGCTAAAGTATCACACTGCTTGGACTCTGACACCCCAGGATCCTCCCAGCCCCACTGAAATCAGGGGCTCCCTTTCTGCTATCATCCCTCCCACCAGCATCTCTGTCCACAGAGAACAACCACCAGAATTCTTTTTACGAATGTAGAAGCTCCACACATCTACGTATTTTCCAAGCCAGGGTAAGTTGCATGTGATAAATCCCCTCTAACTTACCTACCACCTGAATCCTATGGATTCTTTCTGCATTATAGCAAGAAATCCCTAGTATCTCAAATGCATTTAGAATTGGCCTCCTGTGAATCCAGGCTTAGGTCCACCAACGGAGCAAACAATTTTATCCCAGCTGCTCCAGCTATGGTATCTTACATAGAATTTTAATTGGGTATACTCCTAATAAAAAATTCAGACTCATTTAAAATTAGTCTCTCTACTTTATGAAATACTCCAATAATCTGTATCCACACATGGTCTTGAAGTTTTTGCTGACAGACATTAACCAGTTGGAAATGATTTTGGTATCTGAGTCTTCACCTCCCAGCAACTGGTGCCCAGGCTCAACTGAGCCCTTACTCTCACTGTAGGTCAAGGAACAATGGGCAGTGGGGAAACCCATCTCTTGCAGTGAAAACCCTTCCGTCTGGGCTGGTCGGCTTTCAGGCAGGAAGAACGGGCGGGCTTGGAGATTAGGTAGAGTTGGTGATTTGGGATAAATCAAGTTTTCCAAATGCTCCCATAAATCCATCTTAGAATTCCTGAAGTTCCACCCTCTTAATCGCTGACCTATTTTCAGCTGGGAGACTGGGGGAAGCTGCAGATTCCATGGACATCAAAGTTTGGCACCCACAGGGATCAGCCCTGGCTCTCATTTTCAGCTAGTTCAGTTATTTAGTGGCAGGAGATCAGAGTTTTGTTATACAGTCAGAAAAAGGCCTGTGTTTCAACCCACGTAGGACAGATCATATAGGGCAGCACGTGAGCTATTTGCTTTCTTTGAACTGGTAGGACCAGCCATCTTGCCCAGAGGCCACTTATAATCTGGGAACTAGAAATTGGTCCTGATGGAACTGCAGGCAAAAGTTACTCAACTTTTCTACAGTCTGACGTGAGCTTCTGGATTCTATCCCCCCAAACTACTTAGATTGTCACTACCTTCAAGTTTAATGATGCCAGATTCCAAATCCACATTCCCTTCACGTTTCTGTAATCACTTGTTACACATCCTTAGTACAGGCAAGGGTACTTTAATTAAAGAAGACGTCATCTAACGTTACTGTAGACACAGGGGGCAATCGCTCACAGGATGGCAAGAAGCTCATGTACCTCAGAGAAGCCTGCAGAGCCAGGCTCATCAAACAGGCAGGACCGGCTGGGCACAGTGGCTCACGCCTGTAATCCCAGCACCTTGAGAGGCTGATGAGGGCAGATCACGAGGTCAGGTGTTTGAGACCAGCCTGGCCAAGATGGCGTAACCCCGTCTCTACTAAAAATACAAAAATTAGCTGGGTATGGTGGTGGGTGTCTGTAGTCCCAACTACTTGGGAGGCTGAGGCACAAGCATCACTTGAACCCCAGAAGTGGAGGTTGCAGTGAGCCAAGATCGTGCCACTGCACTGCATCCTGGGCAAGAGAGAGAGACTCTGTCTCAAAACAAACAAACAAAAACAAATCAGGCAGGACCTCAGCCCACCCTGGCCTGGAAGCCGTCACTGCCACCACAACAGATACTGGCTACAGCCTCTGGCCCTACTGCCATTGCTAGAGCTCTGCCATCTCCAGAATGAATTCCAAATTCACCCTGCCTCTATGTAGGATTTATTCAACATTCATAGTCTTATTTAGGGGAATACAGTTGGCCAAACTGAAGCCATTACCAAGTGTGCTGGTTAGTTTTATGTGTCAGCAGGGCACAGTGGCTCATGCCTGTAATTCCAGCAGTTTGGTAGGCCGAGGCATGTGGATCACTTGAGCTCAGAAGTCTGAGACCAGCCTGGAAAACATGGCGAAACCCTATCTCTACAAAAATTACAAAAATTAGCTGGGCATGGTGGTGCACACCTGTGGTCCCAACTACTCAGGAGGCTGTGAACCCAGGAGATGGAGACTGCAGTGAGTGGAGATCACTGCACTCTAGCTTGGATGACAGAGGGAAACCCTGTCTGTCTCAAAAAAACATTTTTTTTTTTTTACTTAAATGTGTCAACTTGGCTAGGCCATGGTGGCCAGATGTTTGTCCATACCAATCTGGATGTTGCTGTGGAAGTATGTTTTAGATGTGATGAACATTCAATCTACAGACTTTGAGTACAGCAGATTACCCTCCAAAATGTGGGTGGGCATCATCTGATCAGATGAAAACCTAATGAGGAAATGTCTGCTGTCCCCCAAGAAAGGAATTTTGTCTCCATGCTGTCTTCAGGCTGGAGCTGCAACCTCAACTCTTCCCTGCTTCTCCAGATTGCTGCCATGCCCTGCAGACACGACACTTGCCAGCCCCCACAATGGCATGATCCAATTCCTTAAAATCTCTGACACAGACACACACACACACACACACACAGCCCCTATTGGTTCTGTTTTCTCTGAGGAACCCTCATTTACACACCAACATTCAGGGAGAGGACATATCTGACCTTGTTTTTTCCTTAACCAGAGACAGGATCCTGTCTTCCACCAAGACTTACACAATTGTGAATTCCCCAAATGAAGAGGCTTGGGATGTGCAAGAAAAAAAGAGTTCTCCCCAGACCTGGCACTGACTTAGCCTTCAAGAAATTGGGTTTCTCTAGAGCTTCCGGTGTCAGGGGAGGCTTTCTAGTGAAGACCTGACCTGCTTCCTATCTCTCCTGCTTTGTAGAATGAATCCATGTGCTGAAGAAAAGCTAAGAGTAGAACATTCTATTGTGATCAGTGAGTGAAAAGATATTGGGAGAAAAGCTGAGTGTTAGGAGAGAAGCTGAGGCAGGGCTTGCATGTCTGGCTAGACTTGCTGGCTCCTTGCTTCTAGCACTCCATTATCTTGTTTCTCTTCACTTGATACACTGTTTCCTTTCAACCCCCACATCCTCTCCACCTGTTTGTTTGAGCACCAATAAATAGCGTGGGCTCCCAGAGCTCTGGGCTTTCCCAGCCTCCACACTAGTGATGGCCCCCTAGTCCCACTTTCTCTCTCAAATTGTCTTTTTCTCATTCCTTTGACTCCGCCAGACTTTGTTACCCCATGACCTGGTATTGGGTCTGATCACCCCAAAAGAAAATAGGGAGGGGGCACCTGGATTTGAACCAGGGACCTCTTGTTCTGCAGTCAAATGCTCTACCGCTGAGCTATACCCCCATTTAATTGCCTGTCTCCAGTAAGAACTATAAACCTGTATGGCCACACCCTGACTGTCACCGTCATGAGATGTGTACTTGCTTTGTCACGATACACCCCCTTCCTACTCCACACCTGCTTGCCAGCTCTACTTAACAACCAGCACCCTTCCTCCTCCAGTGTCTGACTGAAGACAGGGACATTAAAATCACTGAGGTTTGTAGCCAGGACATCCTTCAAACTTGCCGAGAAGGGCAGGACTCAAAGAACTGGTTGCTCAACAGACCCTTTAAAGGTGAGGCTGGGCTGGGCAGAGCTGGGTAAAAGCAAAAGTTCTTGAGCCCCACTGGAGGACTCCTAAGCCAGACTCTCTGGGAAAGGACCTAGGGACCATGTGTGCTTCTAACCAACTCCCTGCAGCATTCTGACTCATGGTTTGGAGCTACTGGTTTAATGTGCTCCCTTACATGGTACAGATCTAGAAAAAACGATCATGCCCAAACAAAACATACCTGATTAATGACCAAGTCATGACAAGAATCCACATTCATGATAAAGGGCCTCTTTGCACTCAACACTCTGAGGCAGGAGTTGAACTGCCTTTTCCTTTACTCTTCTTTCCTCTTATCCTCCATTCGCTGAATCCCACGATGTGTCAGATAAAAGTTAGTAACCAGAAGACAGGATCCAATCCATGGAAAAGTGGTGAAGTGGGGAATCGGAGAAATCTGTGGTCACTGGGACATGACACAGGACAGAGTGATTGAAAACATGTGGGCAGAGTGAAAGGAAGGGTCAATAAGTGACACCGTCTTGAACCAGGGACTACTTGATATGCAGCCAGATGCTCTGTCCCGAAAATGTGCCCTCTTATCTGTTTAGACTTTCCTGATTGACACTGTTTCACCTATGTTCCCAGGCCCAAGGATCTAATATACACTGTAATTTCTCATCATTTTCAGTGAACCACTGGCAAATGACTTCATTCAGACAGACCTCTATCTGGCTGTGAACTTACCCTGTCCTTCCCCATGGACCTATCAGAGGACTTCTAGAAATCTTCCCTGCCTAGAATCCTGCAGCCTCCTCCTCAGTCCCTGTGTGGGGCAACAATTTGGAGAATTGCTGTTTAGAGCTGGAAGCTTCCTCTCTCCTTCTCTCCTACTTCAGTTTTATCTTCTCTAACCTACTTCCCATACTCTCTCCACTTCACTTCACCCTCTGCACAGTGGGGTTACTTTGGGCCTTGTCCTACATTTTTTCGACTGTCTTCTCTTCGTCCCTCTCCTCACTTACTAGTCCTTGCCTTTAAAAGGGAGACACTTTAGCAGAGGGGACCCAGTCCATGTTGGCCCCAAACCATTAGCTCAGCACAACTAGCAGAGCCAGGACCAGGCACGAAATCTATTTGAGCCCTGAAGCTCAGGCCTCCAGTATCCTGAATTAGGACCAGGATCTCTCCCCCATCAGGTTGGCAGAAATGTAATTATAGAAACTGGGCAAAGACGTAAGGAAACAGGGTCTTCATAGCTGCTGCTGGGAGCACCCGGTGGCACTGGGGTACGCCTGGGGACAGCAATATGGCAACAGCAGAGACGATATCAAGCAAGCCTATAATATGGTGAGGCCATTGCTGGGTCTGTTTCCTGAAGTAGCATCTCCACAGGGGCACAAAGAGGCCCAAGAATGATCACTGCAGTATCGCTTGTGAGCGTGAAAAATCAAAAAAAGCTTAAGTGCCAATCAGTGGAGGAATGGAAAATAAGTTACAATATAGTTGCTTCTGGAATATTAAGCATCTGTTAAAAGGAATGAACTTGATCTACATGTATCATGGATACGTCTGAAATAAGAATAATGAGTGATAAATATAACGACATCTATGTAACGTTTCAAAACACAAGAATCCATATATTGTTCACAACTACCAACGCACACAGTAGACATTTTAAAATCTGGATAGAGGGCGAGCGCGGTGGCTCACGCCTCTAATCCAGCACTTTGGGAGGCCGAGGTGGGTGGATTACGAGGTTAGGAGATCAAGACCATCCTGGCTAACACGGTGAAACCCTGTCACTACTAAAAATACAAGAAATTAGCCAGGTGTGGTGGCATGCGCCTGTAGTCTCAGCTACTCCAAAGGCTGAGGCAGGAGGATCGCTTGAACTTGAGAGGCAGAGGTTGCAGTGAGCCAAGATTGTACCATTGCACTCCAGCCTCGGCGACAAAGCGAGACTCTGGCTCAAAAAAAAAAAAAAAAAAAAAAAGTGGATAGAAAGGATAAACATAGACAATTCAGGACAAGTGGCTGCCCTAGGGAGGCCTAGGGGACCTAAATGGTATGAAAAATCCATTATTTCACAAACACACATTACACACATACACACACACACACGTTTTAAATTACAAAGCATGGCATACATCCAGCAAGCAGTTATTGAATTCCTACTCTATGCTGGGCAATATTCCAGGTGCCTAGAATGAATATACGAAGAAAACAGTTAAAAAGTTTTTGTACTTTTGAAACTGACATTCTAATGAGGGAGACCTGACATAAGATAAATGTATAAATAGGAAACATATATATTACACGATGCTGTCTGACACGGAAGACCCAAAGCAGGAAAGGAGGCCTGGAGTCCTGGGTGGGGAGGGGCTGCAGTACCGATGACAGGAAAGGCCTGAAGGTGGCATTTGCCTGAGGAGCACTCCCAGCAGAGGGCACTGCGAAGGCCCTGGCACAGGGCGGAAGGGACAGCAACAGGGATGGTGCAGCTGGGCAGAGTGAGAGAGAAGTGGAGGAGGTGAGCCGATGGTGCGGGTCAGACGGAAAGCCAGGATTGGGTCTAAAAGGGATCATTCTGCTGGGCTGAGATGAGACTCGGGGATCACGGCAGGGGCAGAAGGGCTGGTGACAACCTCAGCAAGAGACAATAAGCCTGGGTGTCAGAGTGGAGGGGACGAGGTGTGGACAGACTCTGGGCAAACCTGGCAGGGAGGGCCAGTAGGGTTTCTGGTGGAGTGGATGGGGATGTGGAGGAGGAGGTCAGAGAGGACTTCTCGGGTTTTGACTGCAAATGGAAGGATGGAGCTGCCATTTACTGGGATGGGAGAATGTGGGAGGAGCAGGCTATTCAGAGAAGACAGGAGCTCAGCTCTGGGAATGTTTAGGGGGAGATCTATGAGACACTCAGGTAGAGATGCAGGCCAAGCAGCTAGATGTGTGGAATTTGGGGCAAAAATCCAGGTTCGAGGCACACATTCCTAGATGGTACGTGTGGCCCCAAGACCCTGGGAGACAATGGGAGTGAGGAAATGCAAGGAGTAGAGAGGGAGTGTGAGAACCAAGGGCACTCTGGGGCTGAAAGGCTCCACAGGGCAACAGGAACCAGGGAAGAAAGAGCAGTGAAGGTGGGTGGCAGGTGCAAGGAAAGTGAGCAACATGGCAAGTGTTACCAACAGGCCAAGTAAGAAGACAGACCGTTCAGCACCACAGAGGGCCCTGGTAACCGAGGTTGGAGAGGTTTTGGTGGAAGGGGTAAAAGAGTGGGAGGGAAGGGGCAGGAGACAGCAAGCGCAGATGTCCCCGAGGTCAAGGCAGGATTGCTTGTGTTGCCCTTGAGAAGGTGGCATGGAATGGGATGCAGAGCCAGGTGGAAGGGGGGCTTTGGCTGGAGAGTCGACAGTTTAGCAGTCACAGGAGTGAAGGCAGAGAAGGGGGCACAGGTGCAGGCAGACGGCATGGGGAGGGCTGTGCAAGTGAGTGCTGTATTTCTCTTTAATGAAAACAAAGGGGGTTAAAATATTAAACCATTCTCAGCTGTGGGCCATACAGAAACAGATGAGGTAAATTTGGCCCTCAGCCACAGTTGGCGGCCCCTGGGCTAGGGAAACACAGTGTGACCGCGTGGCAGAGCACCCACTGAAGTCACTGGTCGTGGATGTCATGTGACACCAGCAGCCGGCTTACCTGGTTCTCTGCAGCCACATGCAGCTGTTTGGCTGCAGGTGCAGAACACCAATGGATTTCATCAGGTGGATACAATGAACAAAACAGGGGCAAGGACACTGAGGCTGTGCACAAGGGGGGACCACAATGGTGGGCATGGAGGGAAATGAGGGGTGAGGCCAGTGAAAAGGCAGCAGGGTCGATGGCTTGCAGGTCTTGAAAGACTGGAAACTGCTGGAATCAGGACACAAGACAGGGAACTGAAGGGACGGCAGGAAGCGGCCGGGGAGTGGTGTGCTGGAGATGGAGATGGTGGGTGTGGTGCAGTCACTGTTATCACAGTCATGGATGGCCGTGGGATGGGTGGAGGGGGCACAGGACCATCCACAAGGAGGCTGCCATGGCCAAGAGTAAGGGCAGGGAGTGACGAGAAGAGAGGGAAGGTCTGCAGAAACAGCAAAAAGACAAGGCCTAAGACCCAAAGGCAGGGTCTCTAGAGAGGGAGTGAGGCTGGGACAGACGCAATCATGAGAGGTGAGGACCCTGTCCCTGGTGGGCCTGGGCTCAGAGGCAGGCAGGGAAGAGAATGACAAGCACTCAGAGGGCTGCAGTCCCCTGGAGCTCAGTCCAAGCAGGGAATACTCAAGACCTGGCAGGTCTGCTGAGCCCTGAATCCCACAGGCTGGGTGGAGGGATGTGCAGGAGGTGAGGTCTCATAAGGGGATGGGCCAGGCCAAATGTGGCGAGGGATGAGCTGTGATTCCCAGCTCCTTGGATAAACGGGACAGGGATAAAGGCCACACAGGATCCCTGCCGACAGGCTCAAGGTGGACAATGGAGTTTGTCTCCTCATCTTGTCTACTGGTTGGTAGAGGCCATGGATGCTGCTGAACATCATATTATGTAGCCAAAGAGTGTTACGGGGTCTTCCCAGCAACCAGCATATTTCCAGGCCCCTCTTTATTCTCGTTTAATGATGCTGTGGAAGTGAGGGAAGCCTCCACACACGGTGTAAATACAACGAAACCCACCCACCCAGAACCTCCTACCCAGGCTAGGAAGCTGGACGCGCATGGGCTGTAACCCTCTTTTCCAGCCCAATAGTATGTGTTCTCAGCCGTCTTTCTGTCCTCTAGCATTCAGCACTGTCCTTGACACCTAGAAGATTCTCAAAATGCACCGGTGGAACTAAACTGTTGTTGCGGGAAGTCAGGGACCACAAACAGAGGGACCAGCTGAAGCCACGGCAGAAGAACATAAATTGTGAAGATTTCATGGACATTTATTAGTTCCCCAAATTAATACTTTCATAATTTCTTACGCCTGTCTTTACTGCAATCTCTGAACATAAATTGTGAAGATTTCATGGATACTTATCACTTCCCCAATCAATACCCTTGTGATTTCCTATGCCTGTCTTTACTTTAATCTCTTAATCCCCTCATCTTCGTAAGCTGAGGAGGATGTACGTCACCTCAGGACCGTGTGATGATTGTGTTAACTGCACAAATTGCTTGTAGAGCATGTGTGTTTGAACAATATGAAACCTGGGCACCTTGAAAAAGGAACAGGATAACAACAATGTCCAGGGAACAAGGGAGATTGGACTCTGACTGCCGGTGAGCCAGACGGAACAGAGCCATATTTCTCTTCTTTCAAAAGCAAATAGGACTATCGCTGAATTCTTTTTCTCAGCAAGGAACATCCCTGAGAAAGAGAATGCACCCTGAGGGTAGGTCTATAAACGGCCCCCTTGGAGGCTGCTGTCTTTCATGGTCCAAGCCCAAGCCGCAAGTGCTCCCAGGCTTATTAGGACGAGGAAATTCCCGCCTAAGAAATTTTGGTCAGACAGGTTGTCTGCTCTCAAACCCTATCTCCTGATAAGATGTTATCAATGACAATGTGTGCCGAAACTTCATTAGCAATTTTAATTTTGCCCCATCCTGTGGTCCTGTGATCTCGCTCTGCCTCCACTTGCTTTGTGATAGTTTATTACCTTATGAAGCATGTGATCTCTGTGGCCCACACACTATTCGTGCACTCCCTCCCCTTTTGAAAATTGCTAATAAAAACTTGCTGGTTTTATGGCTCAGGGAGCATCACGGAATCTGTCGACATGTGATGTCTTCCCCGGACATCCAGCTTTAAAATTTCTCTCTTTTGTACTCTTTTCCTTTATTTCTCAGACCAGTCAAGACACTTATGGAAATAGAAAAGAACCCACATTAACTATCAGGGGTAGGTTCCCCCGAAAAACCATGAATGTCCTGATGATGACTGGCAAGCGGCCAGCTCGGAACATGCTTCTGCCCTTAGGAAAGTGCAAATCTGACTGAGATGAGATGATGAACATGGGGGATGCATTTAATTTCACACAAGTGGAGCACAGGAGGGCCTCTACGGAACACCATCTTTCTCAGTGTCAGACGAAAGGGAAAACCAAGGCAGGTGGGACAGTTAAGGGCGGGTCTTCTGGAGGAATCAGGGGTCGAGTCTTGCAGAGATGTGGTCTCCGTGGTCAAATGACCCAGCAGGTCTTCACTTTAGGAATTTGGTTTTTCTCCTGTGTCCACTTGTCCTTCCCTTAACTTTCAAAGGTGCTGACTGGCTCCAAGGAAATCTGAGACACTGATATCTGGTAACCAGATTCACCTTAAATAAATGTGTGCTTCTAATCATACCGAACCATAAGGCTGACCAAGGGGTGTATGTTCTACAACTGCTACTGGCTTAAATTAAGGTTGAGGTCAGACACGGTGGCTTATATCTGCAATTACAGCACTTTGGGTGGCCGAGGTGGGCAGATGACCTAACGTCAGGAGTTCAAGACCTGCCTGGCCAACATTGGGGGTGAAACCCTGTCTCTACAAAAATACAAAAATTAGCTGGGCATGATGGCGGGTACCCATAATCCCAGTTACTCAGGAAGCTGAGGCAGAAGAAATGCCTGAATCCAGGAGGTGGAGGTTGCAGTGAGCTGAGATCGTGCCACTGCACACCAGCCTGGGAGACAGAGCAGGATTCCCTCTCAAAAATAAATAATAAATAAATAAATTAGACATTGGTTCTCAGAAGCAAGGCCGACTCTTTGCAAAGCTTTGAATTAATCTTGTTTTCAATACACAGTTGCCCCTTGAACAACATGGGTTTGAACTACGCAGGCACACTTATAAATTAATTTTCTTCTGCCTCTGCCACGCCTGGGACAGCAAGACCAACCCCTCCTCTTCCTCCGGTCTACTCAATCTGAAGATGACACTGAGGAGGATGACCTTTATGATGCTCCACTTCCATTTAATGAGTAGTAAATATATTTTCTTTTCCTTATGATTTTCCTAATAACATTTTTTCTCTAGCTTACTGTAAGTATACAATACACAATACAAGAGCATACATAGTATGTGCTGTTCCCTGTTCATAGTATCAAGACTTCTGTTCAATAGGAGACTATCCAGTAGTTAAGTTTTTGGAGAGTAAAGTTAGATGTAGATTTTCGGCTGCTTGGGATTGGGGGCTGGCGCCCCTGGCCCCCGCGTTATTCAAGGGTCCACTATGCTCCTGCCTTCCCTCTCAGTGTCCTCCTCTCCCTCCCCTCATCCTGTGCCCGGCCTCCATCTCTTCCTAAAAGATTAGGTTTTCCACCTGTTTCCCTAATAGAAAGTATTCATTTCTGGAGCATTAGCTGAATAAGTTAGAGATTAAAACTCAACTATAAAAAACTCAGACATAAAACCTGTAAGTTTCATGTTTCTCCTCGGCTCTCTCTGGAAAGATCACACCCTTCCTGGCCTTTCCGTCTCTGTTTCCCGCACATCACCTGAGGCCTCCCTGGCCTTCTCCCAGCCCTTACCTGGACTCGGGTCCACAGAAACATCTGGAATCTTGGGGCCAGGGCGGCGCCAGTGGCAGGGCTCCTTCCCTTGTTCAATCTGGGAGAGGAGCTCAGGTTTGGAGATGGCTTAGTCTGAGGAAAGACAGAAGGTCAGTTTTTATCACGTTCCAGTCAGAGCTGGGGACAGTCAGCCCAGAAAACCAACAATGGTCTAGAAATGAAATCTCTTGATTGTCACAGAGCAAGAGCTTTCAACCACAGGCAATTTTGCTCCCTGGGGACATTTGGCAAAGTCTGGAGACAATTCTGGTTGTCGTGCTCAGGGCTGGGGGAGAGGTGACTGGCATCTGGAGAGTAGAGGCCAGGGTGGCTGCCGAACATCCTACAATGCAGACGATGGCCCCCAACACATAGAATCACCTGGTCCCAAATGTCAACAGTGCCGGGGTGAAGAAACTGCCGCAGAACATGCATATTAAACAGCAGTGCACTTGTGCTGACGAAACAACCTCACGTCTGCACTTGCTCCTGTCCTTTCTAACAGGCCTTGCTGCCCTTGGCTCCAGGGTCACAAAGAGGAAATCAGAAGAGGAAATCAGCCCAGGAAAAAACACAGTCCAGGCCCTTCCTGGGCAGGATCAAACAAGGAATGCAGAGAGTAGTAGCCCAAAAAAATGAGGGAAGAGTAGTTTTGAGGCATGAAGAAAATGTCTGCTGCAAGAAGCACCATTGGCCCATGTTCTCCACTGACCTCGAGGCATGTCACCGTAAGGGCCACGCATGTCTGTAGGAGAAGGCTGAATTAGAAAGAGTCTTTCTCAAATGTGAGTCGATTACACACAGGCTCTGAGAGCAGGAGGGGTCCTCCTTGCTCCAAGTCAGCACCAATAGAAAGGTCCAAATCCCAGGCCTGTGTAGGAGGGAAGCCACCACCTCTCCCAGCCTGGTGTTCTGGGACCCTGCGCACAGGGCAAAGGGAGCTTTTAACTCCATCACCCAGGGCTCATCTTTCACACGAGGTAACAACTCTTAAGGTCAACGTTTCTGGTTATTTACATATCACTGTCATGAAAACAACCACGTGGTGAGAGAAGTACAGGGACTTCCAAAATCCCATAATGAGTGTCAGGCCTTACCCAGGGAGACCAGAGTCTCACAGTTGCCCCTCACCACGTGCTTATAGAGCTCCTTCTGCCAGTCCTCCAGCTTACCCCACTCCTGCTCAGAGAACTACACAGCCACATCATCAAAGGCCACGGGCACCTGAAACCACAAGGGTCACACTCGCTCACCCACATGCTCACAGTCTCGGCCCCGTGGCCTCCCCAACCCCAGGGTGCCCCAGGGCTACCTTGGGGGACTCCCCCTTGCTGCCCGGGGGCACCCACAGGATGCAGAAGTTCCTGTTGCGCAGCAGGTTCTCCATGTTCTCCAGCCGCCTCTGCAGCAGCCCGTACTCCTGCAGCAGAGTCCCCAGCACGGCCCACTTGCCCTCCAGCTGGTTCCCGAACTCCTCGGCTGTCTTCTCGCAGTTGGCCAGCTACTTCTCGGTCATCCCAGTTCGACTTTCTAGGGAAAGCAGGCGAGCAGCCTGCGATTCAATCTTCCTCTCCATGGCATGAATGTTGGCTGCCATTGTCCACGGAGAAATCTTTCAGAAACACAAGAGAAACCGGATCATTCATTCCATCCATTGTCTTCACTGAGCCCCTCTCTCCCTAGGCATGGGGGAGCTGGGCTGGGAGCCGATATGTGTGGACAAGTGGGGCTATCCTGTACCACATGCCAGATCTCAGGCTGGCAATCACCTGTTTGGGTATGTTAGGCCTATGTCTGGGTGGGTGCCTTTACTCCAGGCCTCTGCAGCACAATGCAGACCCTTCTCACAGTGCTTACCACCCTACGCAGTAATTTCCTACCCACGCCTATACTGTGGGCTCCCTGAACATGGTATTGCATCTTTTCATACCACAGTCCTTGACCCAAGCCTGGCACTCAGTGCAATTTTGCTACGTACACAGTGACTTAGCATTGCTCGGTATTTTAGTGGGGAAATAGTAAACTGCAGATTTACTATAGCCCAGCCTGCACCTCCCCTCGTGATTACACAGGAACTGTCTATTGACGATGATGCAGCAAAACAAACAAACAAAACACAAAAAAACACAGCCGATTCACTGAAACAGCACAAACAAGAGTACTACTTATTTTTTGTCCCCTTTTAATACACATAAAAATCTAATAGCCAGTTCCTCTTCCCCCAGGATAGTCTCATTTTGTCCCCTTCCCATCTGCCCCTCCCCATAAGCTAAAATTCCCATGACTGCAAATCTCCATCAGTCCAGAGATTTTTGACACTGCTTGAGCCATACAAGATTCTTTCTCTTTCCCAATTCCCATCCGCTCAAGGTAAAAATGATGGCATCGATCATTTTTGTAGCTGTACCAGGAGTGGTGACATACAATCGGGTGAGGAAAATGGACATACGGCACAAAGTTACACTTATATATGGGCAAAAACCATCTTAATTAGAGATGAGGGGCCTCCCTGTCCTTGGAAACATTCACATGGCATATCAGTGACCGGCAGCTGGGGACAAGGAAGAACGAGCACATATTGCCTTGGGTGGGGAGCTGGACTATTTGAGCCACCCACAACTGAAAATGGGACCTACAGGGCAGAGAGGAGCTCCTGGTATCCATGCCCAAGGATCAACGCCTTCTTACAACAATCTGCAAAATAATTCCTCAACAAAAGGTTGGCGATTATTCGCAAAATGAGTAAGTGGCTACTAGAAACCAGTGCAGATTCACCTAGAGAAAGTCACTGAGAACTAGAACGTGGGTGGACACCTCAAAAAATAGAGACAAAAGGAGAGTTTGACCAAAGGTAGAAAAAAAACTTGTCCAGGACAGTACTAAAGGGCCTGTCTGGCTGTTTGAAGGAAAGCAGGACCTAAAGAAGGTAGGACTCTAAGGGGTCTTCAAGGCTGGGAGATTCTGGACAAGCTGAACTGTTTCTAGGCGAAAACCGCAATGTGGGTGGGAGTCTTGCTCTCAAGAAGTAGGTGGTCCTGCAAGTACCCGGGTGAGCTGGCTTGGTGCTGGGTTTGAGTCCGCCCTCCACCTAAGGCCACTGTTCCTTCCCTCACCTCTCCTTTCTCAGATCTATCCCTGCCACATAAAGTCAAACGCCAAGAGTTTACTCCAGAAGCTTCCTTTCAACTGGTCACCAGCTCCCCATCCACTGAAATCCTCCCCATCCTCCACGTGCATTATTACGGTCTTTGTGTGGCATGAAAGGGACCTCTGCATAAACTACTTTATTAAGAAAATATTAGTCTTTTACAGATGGACAACAAGGTGCACGGTTTTCTTACAATTCTAATGGGGCCAGGAAGCCCTGTGTAAGGCCTTCACACTATGTGGTGGGAGGTGGCACCTGTGCGCTGCTCACGCCAGCCCAGCTTCTTACTGTCTGGTGGCTGGAATATGTGGGGCTGTCCTTAGACTCCTGCCAGGAAGCCGAAATTCTTTGCTTGAGAGGAGCTGATGGTAAGAGGAGCCGGATCCCTCATCCACTGCCCACCCGCAGGATGAAGTCCAGCCATGCAGGCCCCTTCCTAGTCTCTCTCTGCAGACTCCTTTCCCACTGCCTCCAAACCAAAACCATCTTCTCCAGGCTCATGGGCTCCTTTCTGTTCCTGAACACGCCCTGCACTGTCCCGTCTCTCTGCGCCTTTGCCCAGGCACTCCTCCCTTCCTGAAAGCACCACGGGTCTAGCTGGGCCTGAAATCCTAGCCTTCCTTAAAAACCCGGCTCAAATCACAGAGGCACAGAGAATCAGGAGAGCATCAGGCCAGGAGGGGTGGACAGCGGTACCAGGCGGCCCCCTGACGCTCCTTCCCCCGGAGACCACCGCAAGTTTCCACCTGGGCGCCAGCACTCACCCCTTTCTGTTTTGCACAATTATTGCCCGCGTACCTGTCTGCTTGGTCCTTGAACACACAGCCACTGTGTGTCTTTTCACACTTCCAGGTGTGCCAGCCTGGGCAAGTTAACTTCTCTAGGCCCTGGGTTTTTCTTTTGCGTGACAGAGATTAACACCAGTACCCATCCCACTGGCTTGCTGTGAGGACAGAAGGACAGACTATCGCCTCAACAGGGCTTGGTGCAGTACCTGGCTCTATATCCCCTTCCGCGCCGACCCCGGGGAGCTGGGCACGTAAGGGGTATCGGTGTATGCGGATTCGAAGCCGCACAACTCCCAGGTACCACTAAGCCGCTGGGAGGAGCTGGGGGAGGGACCCACAGGCAAAGCGCCAGGCAGAGAAAGGAGCCTCGGGTGGGGAGACGCAGACTTAGGGTACAGCGGCTGGGGCGGGTGCAGGAAGCCCCGGAGAGGCCAAGGAACTTGGCGTGGGGCGGCGACAACCGTTCCGCCAGCGCTCGGGCTCGGCCCGGAGTGGGGGTCCCGGCTGGCAGGTGCAGTAGGCCCCGGCGGACCCCGCGCTCCAGTTCCCTGGAGCCCCAGGCGCTGTTAGTACGGTCCGACTGCCGGAGCCCCAGTGTGCCGGGCCCGGGTCGCCCGGGGCACCCAGGCCGCAAGTCCGTGCGCGCGCTGATCGCCCTTACCGGAGCCGCGGCCGCTTCCTCCAAGGCCCTGCGCGGTCCGTCGCAGCCCGAAGAAAGTCATCGCGGTGCTGCGCGCGGCCCCACGCAGGCCCCACCTCCCAGTGCTCTCCGCAGACTGCGCCCGCCCGGCCTTGCCCCCGCCGCCGCTCCTCCCTGGCTACCCCTGCCTGGAGCCGCCCGCAGTCGCGCCAACACCTTTAGCGCCCGGCAGGTCCACGCTGTATCCTGCGAGCCAGCGCGGCCGACTAAGGCACTTGAGGCTTCCTGGAGGTAGGCAGCCGCACAGCCCCACCTGCAGCTCCGGAGACGAACTGCAGGCGCGACGCCCGCCTGGCCCGCGACCCGGCGCTGACCCCGCGACCCCTGGCCGACCCGTCACCCATCCCCCGACTGCCGAGTGCGCGCGCGCAGTCACTGCGCTGGCCCCAGTGCACTGGCAGGGCCCCCTCCCCGGTGACCTCGGGCAGTGTGACCCCCTCGCCCAGCTGGGCCCTAGGCGCGCCCGAACAGGCACTTCTGCCGCCTGAGGTCCTGGGCCTGGAGGTTTGGGCTATTTTCGGGGGGCAACTGTAACTCACCCCCCAATCTGTGTTTGAAGTGGAATAAATACTTCGAACAATAGGAATATACCGGTAGACGCCACTTAACATTTTCTACCATGTGTTTATTACAGTAAATATTTTTTAATGGCATGAGCAATGGAACGCAATACCATCATTGAACATTTTGGGGAAGAACTTGGTATGGACAGATGTTCATGATACTTTAAGAGAAAAAGAGATATTTAAGAGAAAAAGAACGATCCTGTCTTTGTTTTGAAATTAACACTTTAAAACAATATATGACATCATATGTAGCGTTATATATACTCTATATATAACGTTATATATACTATATATAGTTATATATACTCTATATATACGTTATATATATCTATAGTTTTGAAAGTTTGGAAGCATACATATGTCAACATAGACTAAGCAGTTTTCTTTAATAGACCACAGGCCTTTTCCCAATTCATGTTTTTATTTTTCAATAACAAGGACAGTATTTTTAAACGAGAGAAAAATAAAAATTTAAAAGTCGTTAAGAGGCTGGGGATGGAGGACGCCTTAGACGGGCGCCCCCACGTGGTCACAGAGGCGCATTGCCTTTCAGATTCCTGGGCTGAGCGGGGTTCTTTCCAGCTGGGGAAACTGCTTCATGTGGTGCGGAGTCTATGGGGCTTGCCAGGCTTAGGCACTGGGATCTGAACATTCTCTGCCAGTTTCTCCTTCTTTTTTTTTTTTTTTTTTTTTTTGAGATGGAGTTTCACTCTTGTTGCCCAGGCTGGAGTGCAATGGTGCGATCTTGGCTCACTGCAACCTCCACCTCCAGGGTTCAAGCGATTCTCCTGCCTCAGCCTCCTGAGTAGCTGGAATTACACCACGACGCCAGGCTAATTTTGTAGTTTTTTAGTAGAGACGGGGGTTTCTCCATGTTGGTCAAGCTGGTCGCGAACTCAGGACCTCAGGTGATCCGCCCGCCTCGGCCTCCCAAAGTGCTGGGATTACAGGCATGAGCCACCGCGCCTGGCTGTTCTCCCCTAGTTTCTCTTCATCAGCGTGGGCTGAACGTACATCTCCTGCATCATCCGGGTTGCATTCTTGTTTGTGTATAAAAATAGAATTGCCCCAGGAGTCCTGTGGGGGAAGACCTTACTCATAGTGTTGCCAATGCTCCTGCATCCGACTTTCTTCTTCAGGTCACAGGCACTACCCAGCTATTCTCTGATGCCTCTCATCTCTGGGCGATTGTCCCTCAAATGAGGGGGTTTAGAGATTTCCTGCCTGGAGCCCTTGGCATCGTTTTGTCTTTTGGAGTAAATCCCACAAAGGGTAAAATCACCCTACTCACCCCATGAGCTGTAGGAGAATGTCCCCGGACCTGCCCCCAGGGTTTTTCCTGTTTTTTTCTTTTTCCCTTCAGCTCTTCCACGTGGTTCCTTCCCCTCTCAAGTGACACATCTCCTCTGCTAGGGGTGGACCCATGTTTTATGGCTCTGAAGCTTGTGTAATCTGGAAGAACATTATTAAGAAAAAGCCTCATAAAATTACAAATGTAGAAGGAGGCACAGAGCTGGTGCAGGGGAGGCACTCTGAAGCTTCTTTAGCTTCATTGTAATGTCCTGGATTTAAAAAAAAAAAAAAAAATCCAGCAGAGGCATCAAACATACCCAAGCATTGTCTAGGCTGGGACATGTGCACCAGGGATATTGTAGGGGGAACTGGGAGTCAGGAGACCCATCAGTTCTGTCATTAACCAGTTGAGATCCTTGGGCAAGTCAGTCAGCCCTTGCCTCATATGTAAAGTGAGGAGATTGGCCTAGACCATTCTGCAAACATCCCTGAGTCCAGCCTTCCTTTCACCACTTGTTACAGGACCCAGTAGAAGACCACTGCTTCCACTCTCACTGTGGCCTTTTTGCGGGTCACCCTGCATGATAATTTACCTCTGTTATCAAGACAACAATGTGCTGATCAGTCCCTGCCCTGTTGCTTGGAAGATCCTACTCCCTGATTACCTTGGAAAAGGGGCTTATTCTTGTTAGAGGAGACAGAGATGTTATCTCCATGGCAATATGGCCCCTAGGGGAACTAGTGCTTTCATGGTGTGTCCCATGGTGTGTCCTGGAGGACATGAGCAGTGGGGCAAAGTGCAGTCTGGACTTAAGTGACCATCTGTGTGTCTCTTGAAGGAATTTAACATCATCATAGAAATCACTGTGGAATTCAGTGTTTCCCAGGTCCTCAGATCAGGAGCGGAGAGGAGTGGCTGCCTTAGCTGCCTTCTGAGAAGGTTGCCAGGGCTACAAGGCAAAAGGCCTGTGGGTAAAGGAGGAAATTCCAGTAGGACGGAAAGACAGTTCACAGATGGGACAGTTTACCAGCTTCTGTGACAACAGAAGAGGCAGGGCCTTGGCATAGCTGAGGAGGTGAAAACGAGCTAACCCAAGTGTTACTCCAAGTGTTCCTTCTAAGAGGGACAGGGCTCTGCCTGCCATCAGAAAGGTCATGAGGGAGGCTGGACGCAGTGGCTCATCCCAGCACTTTGGGAGGTTAAGGCAGGAGGATCGCTTGAGGCCCCGAGTTTCAGACCAGCCTGGGCAACATAGTGAGACGTCTGCTCTACAAAAAAAAAATAATAAAAATAAAAAGTATTAGCTGGGTATGGTGGCACACACCTGTGGTCCAGTTAGTTGAGAGGCTGAGGCAGGAGGATTGCCTGAGCCCAAGAGTTGGAGGCTGCAGTGAGCTATGATTGTTTCACTGCACTCCAGCCTGGGTAACAGTGCAATACCCTGTCACTTAAAAAAACAATGAAAAAGTCAAGTGGGGTTGTTCTCCTGCAACATTTTTTGGTCCTTGAAACTAGGTTAACATTGGCCATTTTAAGGCTTTTGGGGATTCCAAAATCCACTCAGCTACTGCCGTCTCACTATTTCTTGGAGTTACTCCTTCTCCATCATTCTCCATGTATATTAACTGAAGAAGTGAAGCTGGAAGAATCATCTTTGTCCTAGATTGCAGTTGTGTTGAAAGTGCCCTGAATGGAATACCGGGCCCAGAGAGTCAGACCCAACTCTGTCATTAAGTGTGTTAGAACAGACACCTCAGTCACACGAAGTTTCTTTTGTGGGTGTCCACCGTGACAGGAACTGGAGGGTGACTCTGAAGGCCATTTTAGCAGTGCTTTTCCAGGCTGCCACCCCCACGCAGGAACTCAAGGCAGGGAAGACACAGGATCCGGGGTATCTGAGGAGGAGAGACTGCCTCCTGTTATAAACAAGGTCAGTGAGTTTTCACTCAAGTGGGTCTGGCAGCTCCTATGAGCTTCCATCGTGAAGTGGCATCTCATAGGTTCCTGGTAATCTGGAACTATAAAAGTCAAAGATATTAATTAACCCACACAATAGCAGGATAGGGTATAGCTCAGGGGTAGAGTATTGGACTACAGATCCAACAGGACACCAGTTCAAATCCAGATAACCCCTCTGGCTTTTCAATTTTGACATTTTAAATAGGTGCCTATATTTTAACTTCTTTTCTATTAGACAGTAGAGTAAAGATTTCACTTTTTCTGGAACCAGCAAATGGTGAGGGTAGAATGTGGTGGTTTTATACATTTTAGGGAGACATGAGATATCAATCAATATGCGTAAGATGTACATTGGTTCAGTCCGGAAAGGTGGGACAACTTGAGGTGAAGGCAGGACAACTTGAGGTGAAGGCAGGACAACTGAAAGGAGGGAGGGGGCTTCCAGGTCACAGGTAGATAAGAGACAAATTGTTGCACTCTTTTGAGCTTCTGAGGAGCCTCTCCAAAGGAGGCAATCAGATATGCATTTATCTCAGTGAGCAGAGGGGCGACTTTGAATAAAATGGGAGGCAGGTTTGCCCTAAGCAGTTCCCCGCTGGACTTTTCCCTTCACGTTAGTGATTTGGGGGCCCCAAGATTTATTTTCCTTTCACACTTAAGTGTACAGTACTTGAAACTGGACCTGTGGCTGGGTGCGGTGGCTCACACCTGTAATCCCACCACTTTGGGAAGCCGAGGTAGGCGGATCACGAGGTCAAGAGTTCGAGACCAGCCTGGACAACATGGTGAAACCCAATCTCTACTAAGAATACAAAAATTAGCTGGGCATGGTGGTGCATGCCTGTAATGCCAGGTACTGTGGAGGCTGAGGCAAGAGAATCTCTTGAATCTGGGAGGTGGAGGTTGCAGTAAGCCGAGATCATGCCACTGCACTCCAGCCTGGGCAACAGAGCAAGGCTCCATCTTGGGGAGAAAAAAAAAACCAAAAACTGGACCAGAACAGCATCTTCAGGAACAAAGGCTGTTTCAGCATTTCCTAGTTGTCTTAATTTTTCCCCTTCTCGATCCAGGCATTCCCCCTGGGATGGGGTGGTATTGGTCTTCTAATTCCAAGACAAACCACGAGGATTTATAGCTCAGTGAGTGAGCCCTTATAAGGCCAAGAGAGTTTGCAGAGGATGAAATGTCAACAGGTTAAAATATAAGTAAAGTTCCATGTTGTGTTTAAATTTTGTAACTATCAAAGGCAATTTTATGTCATATTTAAGCTTTAAAAGCAAACTTCTGCAGAAGGGATTATTATATCAACCATCTCAAAAGCTCAAGGATGTGATAGCATTCTATGTTTTGGAGAACAAACAGCTTTTTTGGTACAAAATCTCAAAATTCATGGAGGTTCAGCTATACAGCATAGAACTCAGAAGCACAATTCGTGATTTTTAGTATCCCTTAAACTAATCACCTTTTATGAATCTTTTTCAGAACGACCTAAAATACGTTTACTAATTCTTTTGATTTCTATGAACAACAGAAGTTTCTACTTTAGATAGGTTAAAAACAGGTTCTTGTAATAAAACTATGTGACAGCAACAAAGTCTTATTATCTTTACATTGGATGGCAAGAAAACACAACAGAGAAGCAAGTACTGAAGACAGAGCCTGGTCAAGTGTAGTGTCACTTGAGGCTCTGTCTAATTTGATCATTTAGCAAATGGCACTTTGCTCTACTCCCCTGAGCTGAAAATATTCTGTATCCTGTGACCTTTCTTCTTAGTATAAGATGTAGGGGCCTGAATAATAACACTTCTTTTATCTTTGGTGTCATGCTTCATAATTTCCTTTTCATTAAAGCAGATTCCTTTTGTTAACAAGATATTCGAATTTTTTATTTAGTACTTTTTTTTCCTCCAAAAAGTGGCATTGGTAACTCAAACAAGAAATGCTAGAGGGGTTGGACACCCCATTCCCCATAGTGAGCTTATTTCACATTGCAGGCCTGTTTCACAACAGTTCATATACACCGTAAATATATATACTACTTTCTACCCACAAAAACTTAAATTTTTTAAGAAGTGGTTTTTGCTGTTGTAGTTTCACAAACACTTAGAGCTTTGGCCTAGAACTTGGGTACTTGCCCCTTTCCCGTCCCTGCCTTCCAATGCCTTCTGATAGTGAAAATGGTCTCTCCGGACAGCCTCCTTCCTGTATCCCCATTACTGTTTCAGCTCCTCCACCCAAGCCTGCCAGCCCTCCAGCTATTCTGTAAACAGTCTCGTCCTCCTTAACCTTGCTCTGCGAGTCTGTCTTTTTATCCCTCCTTTTACACCTGAAGGCCAGCTTTCCCCTGAAGCCATCCCTCCCCTTCAACCTCCAGAACTGAGAGGGTGGGTTCTCCTTCTCAGCCTCGTTCTCCACGTTGCCCCCAAACCCCAGCTCCTCCACCATCCCTCCCTGCTTCTCCTCTCTCAAAGCCATTTCCTTCCACCACGCTCTCCTCTCCATGTTTGTGTCTTCTCCACAAACTTAGTGGAAATTTTTAGAAGCAGGCTAACAATCCTATTTTCCTCACCTCCTCCTGCTTTCATCCTCAGGAATGTCAAACTCCACAGCAATGTGCTTCCAATGCTAAGGCCTCACCAGATTTTCATCTTCCTGGCTCTAGGAATGCTCACAAACTCCGCTCACTGTGGCTCTCAAGGTGTGCGGTGAGGCAGAGGTTCAGAGTGTTCCACCAGTGTCTTCTAGGTTGCTTCTTGGTTATCAGCTGGGCACATGGCTTCCCAGAAGGAAAACTGCACTTCCCAGACCCCCTGGAGCTGTGAGGCCACAGACACAAGGCTGGTCAATGAGATGCAGGTGAAAGTGATGGGTGTACTTACATGGAGAGGCTTGTCTTTCCTCCTTCCTACTGGCTGGGAGGTCGATGAGATGCTAATGTGGGTGATGGCATACTGGAATGAAAGCCAAGCTGGCCAGACAGCCAGAAAGAACAACTCGGGTTCTTGACCCTATGGAAAGCCATCCCTGGACCACCTACCTGTGGACTTCTATGTGGGAGAAAAGGAAGCTTCTGGTTTGTTTGCTTGTTTTTGTTTTGCTTCCATCCTTTGTAATTTTGCGTGTTCAGCATTCATAGCCAAACCTGATCATCACTTAAACCATTCCCTTTCAAGATCTTAGAATCAAAAAAGTCCTTTTATGACATGTTTTCTGATGTTTACATGTTCTTACTGTTACCGAAAATGTTTCATTATCCTCATTTTGACCTTAATCTTGTCCACCTCTCTCTGTTCCCATGACCCCAGGGCCACCTTGGGGCTCAGCTATCTGCCTGCCCATTATTGACCCCATGTTTGGCCTCTCAGTCACGATTCCGGCTCCTTTGAGAGCTTGGCCTGTGGTCTGTCTACCTCCCTCATGAGCCCTTCTGCTTCTGGGGATACACACGCCTTTGGCCTTTTCCACCTTTTCTCTGGGGGAGCCAGTCTTTGCTGGAGTATATTGTAGAGCCAGGCAAATGGTCCCACTGGAAATCTACACCAGTTTGACCTCAACCAGTGCCTCTCTCTAATGAGCAATGATTCTATTCCTTTCTAATTCACCTCTTCTCCATTTCCCACAGTGCCTGCTTCATGCTTTGCCCTTCTTGCCAAGTAATGATTCCCACCCTACCTCCTTGATTCTCTTTGGAAGACTTTGTTTTCTACCTGGCTGAGAAGACCAAGGCCATGGAGGCCCCCCCAGCATCCTCTGCTGCTCTGCATCTTCACCTCCTCATCCCCTCCAGGCTAAGAGGAAAAGCCTGCCTGCTCCTCTCTAGAGCACATCCTGTGTTCTTCATCCACCCTTTGGCTTTCCCTGAGATCTCATTCCATCAATATATCCTCTCTTTTTGTTGACACATTTGAGCACATTCATATATGTATTGGCCATTCACGATATACAGGGAACCCTACAGGCACATCTTTGCAGCAATTATGGCAAACTGTGTGTGCTTTGATAGACATACAGGTGCCATGGGAGCATGTGGCCGGGGTCCCGCCCATCAGGAGGGTCAGGAGGGCTTCCCAGGAGAACACCCACCCAAGTGCTCCACTTCACTGAGATTGTGCTTGTCACAGTCCTTGGTGACCATGTGTCATGGGTGATTCTCATCTTTAACTCAAGCCCTCAGTAGCATTTTTTTTTTCAATTGACATTGGGGCTGTCACTGTTTTTCTGTTGTTTTCTTTGTACTTCTCTGCCACTTTTCCTCAATCTCTTTTGCTGGTTTCTCTTTAACATCCCCATTTTTAAACATTTGAGGGCCCAAGTCTTAGTTCCTAGACCATTTTTCTTTTCACTCACACTTCCTCAGTGATCTCATTCCATCCCGCGGCTTTAATGGGATGACGACCCTCAAATTTATATCTTCAGCTAACTCCTCCCCTTCGAACTCCAGCTTCATTTTTGACATCTCCATTAGACCATTTAACAGACAGATTCAATTTAATACATCACAGATTGAACTCCTGACTTCCACCACCCCCTCAAATTTCATTTCTGCTGCAATGAGAATGGCCATCTCAGAGAATGGCCACCCCATCCCGCTGGGTGCTCAGGACAGAAAACCTTGGCATTATCCTTGACTTTTCCTTTTTTCTCACACCCTGCTCTCAAATCATCAGCAAATCCTGTTCACACTGCTTCAAAATCTATCCAAAATCTGACCACTTCTCATTGCCTCCACCATCAGACAAAGCTACAATCATCTCTCATCCAGGTTATGGCAACAACTTCCTGAACTTGTGTGCCTGCTTCCACATATGTGCCCTAGTGCCCTCAGGCCAGCCAGAGGACAAACTCAGCTTCTGTCATTCCTCTGCAAGAAATCCTCCAATCGCTCCCATCTAATCCAGAGTGACAGCCCACGTCCGTACACAGCCTATCCCAACAGCAAGTGAAACAGATATGGGCTCTTGAAACTAGAGGAGTAGATCAAGATGTACAAACGTTCACAGAAGTTAAAAATGGAAAATATAAGAAATACTAGATGGTAAGATGCAGGGCTATTATAAGACTATTACTGGGATATCAAAGCAACTGCAGGAGGTAAGGATGTTTTCCTTGAGGAAGTGTTGTTTCAGTCATGGCGTACTGGTAAGGTAAAATATTCGTGGTAGTTATTATGCGTAAGTAGTGTGTATCCCATTGGGGCTGATGTGAAAAATTCTCTCTCTTGGGTAGTGAGGCCATCCTGCTGGCTTGTTTCAGGGCACCTACTGTCCATTTTAGCCATAGAAGCTGGTGCTGGAGTTTACCTCCTTTGCCCAGCTAAGGCTTCTGCACAGTAAGATAAGGCAGGTAGTGACTCCAGCCCCAGGAAACTCTCACTGACCCCTGTGGTCTCCTTGGGCTGCCTCTGTCTGTGCCTTGTGTGTATTTCACTCTCCAAACCTCTTTTAGGACTCCCTGAGAGAAGATTATTCTAGAGATTCTATTATCTGGACAGTCTACATAGTCCTAGACATGCCCTAGACTGCCATGTTGGGACACCTGGAGCCAGTCTTCACCACATCCTGCTCACCAGAGGAGACAAGTTCTCTTTTATGAAGGTGGAATTTGCCATCACAAAAGAGGCTTGCTGGTCCGCTCTCTCCTTCCTTGCTGAGGGCAATATTGCATAGTTTCTGGAAGGTGGGGCAGGGAAATTTGAGAGGAAAATTTGCCCAACTGCCTTCTTTTCATCTATCCTCTTACTTCCTTGGCCCCTTAGGTCTTCTTACTACCTCTGGTTTTGTGAAGAACCACCCCTTGGGCAAGGTCGGTCATGCCTGGAGTTCCCATGCCATGTGCAATTGTCTATATGCTGGTATAAGTACTTCAACTATTGCTAACCCTCTAGTCTCCTTACAGTTAGCACATTGGTCTGAGTAATTTATGTAATTTCCCTATTGGAAGCTTAGGGCAATTTCCGGGGGCATTCTAATGTAGGAGGAAGAGGGACTCTGGGCTAGGGCAGCCACAGTGTGCAGTCGATTCCTTGTTGATGTTTGCTCCAGCATGAGCTGCACACCGGCTGGCTGCTTCCACAGGCACACTCAATGCAGGAAGCTATCTCCCAAGGACTGTCACTGACTCTTTTTAGGGCTGTCACAGTGAGATCCAGACTGAGAAGACAGGAGCTCGCCCGGTACTTGGGGTCGTAGGACCATTTCAGGCAGAGGGGCCTTCAGATTCCTCCTTCTCCATACAGGGGCCATTGGAATCATACAAGAGCTGCATTCATTGCTCTCTTTCTTGCTCTTTAGGAGGGCTTCCTAGCAACTGCCCTGCTGCCCCCACCCCAACTCAGCCATCTCCCTCATATAGGAAAGATGACTTGTCTATTTCTCTTGCCATACATGTGGTTTCATCACTGAGTGGTGGACTTATCCCTTCCTTGATTGTCTTCCCCCAGGTATGACTAGAAGGACCTTTCTCTGCCTTAAACAATGCTGTCACCATCACTTTGACCTTATTGTAAGCCCCAGCTGACTTGGGAGGGCAGCACTGGCATTTTTATTTTCACTGATTCCTGCACAGTTTATAAACCTCCTTGGGCATGGCACTACCCAACTATACTAGGTCCTCACCATCCAAGAGGCCTCTGGGGAGGCTGTAGGTCAGGGTGGAGAAGGCAGGTGTGGAAGAGGGTGCCATGGGACTCAACTCAAGTGTGGCTGAGGGGACGGGGGTCAGGGCCTGGGTGCTGGGCACAGGACACAGGCAGCAGGGATGCCCCTGGCCTACTGTGGGTGCCTTTTGCCCTCAGACTCACCACCCCCATCGTGATGTCCCAATCTGGTGGACAGTGGACAACTGCTGTGTTAAAAGAGAGTGACAGCATCAGAGGGGAGGTGCTGAACACCAGTGCTGCCTGGAAGGAACGGCACAGAGGAACTGGATGAGAGAAAACCTGGGAGGATCTGAAGGAGGAGGAGGAATTAGGACAATGCCAGCTGCGGGAGGCAGAGAAGACTTCCTGGGGAATGTTTTACCAATTTCTCTCTTTTAGTTTTAACCACCCAGATGGCTCAGTACCTGGAAGGCTGGAAACATGGACATTTGAGTTATCACATGTGTAAATCGGAAAAAAGAAGATTCCCCCACCCACTCCCTAGTCTCTTCACCTGCTCCCGGGGGTTACCATTAACTATTGGTCTATTATCATTCTTTTTTATGGCCACATAGTATTCCATGGTGTATATGTGCCACATCTTTGTAATACTGAGTATTATTATTTAAGTAACTTTCTTTTACAAAAGCAATTTGCTTATCGCCTGGCAAATTATCATGAACAGTATTTTATGTCAAATACAAGCCCCAGACACAGGCACTGGGCCTCCTGTCAGTGCATGGGAAGGTGGCATCACCTGATTAGAGTTCTGTCCCCAGCCTAGCACGCCTCACATGATGCTCAACAACTGCTACTGTCTAAGAGAATTATCTAGATGACTTGAAGGGTCTCTCCAGTTATAAAGGTCAACAAGGCCACCAGGGTGTCCTCAACCAGGTCCACACAGAAGTCATGGGAAAAGAAGTGTTAGTGACAGGAGGGAGGCCAGAGTTCAGAGAAACAGAACTGGCCTGGACATCCCAGCCTGCAGAGCTTAGTCTTGTTCTTGGTGTGTTGACACATGAAAAGGATGTCAATTACACCATCTTTCCAGGCCTGGGGGTATAGCTCAGGGGTAGAGCATTTCACTGCAGATCAAGAGGTCCCTGGTTCAAATCCAGGTGCCCCCTGCCCTGTTTTAATCACCAAAGTGGGTCCTGGATCACATGTTCCTCCCAATCCACCCTGGGGAAAAATGACACAGCCTACCTAATCTCTGACCCACAGCATATCCGAAGGGCAGACTCAACAGTCCTCATGTGATTTTATGGACTTTAAAGTTTGTAAGGCACAGACCCCTGCCTCCTGTAGCCCTCTGAGTACCACTATCCCACTTTCCAGAGTTGTTCAGAATCCCCCCATTAAGATCCATGTGATCCCCAAGAGAGGGCTGAGCCATGTCTCTAAGTCCTGCTGTATCCTCCCAACAGCACCCAGCTTGGGCTGTGGCACAGGAGAACCTGAACCAGTACCAACATCACGCCCACCTCCAATGGGCATGAGAAATCAAATGAGCATATATTTCTGGGCTCATCGTGCTGCATCCTGCACTTTGGCTGTTTATCCCCAGGTTCTCGATTTCCCACCTGGGGCTGCTGCAGATTCATACCCTGGCCCACCCAGACCATGAACTGGGGGCGAGAAAGATTCTGGAAGGCTCTGGGAGACTATGGGCAAGGAATGGGATGATGGAGGAAGTTAGCTGGGACTTCCCAAGGACTGACCGGACCCCATCAGACTCTTCTCTCTCCTCCATGCAGACAGCTACAGATCATGGGCTCCAGCAAGGGAAAGGAAGCTGGAATCAGATTCCAAAATCAGTAAGTAAAAATAAGAATAGGCAGAGGGCACCCCGATTGGAACCTTTTGGTCAGTCCTCTAAGGCTCATCTCATTATTATCTGATGAAAATCTTGCAGTCTGTCGCTGAGGATGTCAGCGCAAAAGCCATGGCTGCTCCATGGAGGGCCTCTGGATTGACCTAAAGCTGCTTCCCCTGCTGGCCTGTCCACTGCAGCACTGGGCATGTGTGGTCATGAGAGCACATTTGCTTGCAGGAAAATAAAGGCTCATAGGCTCCACTCAGACCTCCTGAATCAGAATGCTTGGGAGTGGGGCCAAGGTGCTGTTTTTAACAAGCTCCTCAGATGATCCCAATGGAAAGTCAGATTGGGAACCGCCACTTTAGCTTGGTGCGCCATGTTATAGACTTGAAGAGAGGTCATAATTAAGAAACATGCCGGAGCACACACGTCTGAGTAATAAAAGGTTTGTGACCAAATTCCACATGGCTGGTCTTGGGCTCTCTCTATTCACCCAACCCTGGGCAAGACATGACCAGGCCTGCTGCCCCCTCTGCTCCCACTCCCCATCTGCTGAGCCCTTGACAGGCCCAACGAGATGCCCTGTCCCCAGAAATTACCCAACTGACTTCCAGTTGAAAGTCTAGCACTAAGAGGCACTAAATTTGCACCATGGACCTCTTGACCTGCAGGTAAATGCTCTTCCTCTGAGCCAGAAACCCACCTCAGATGAGTTCCCAAAGGACACTGCTTAAGGATGTGGCCTGCCCAGGGGAGGGATCCTCCTGAAACCCGCAATAGTTTCTGTTTACTCCAGGTCAGGTCCCATGTCCTGGCAGACCTATCTCACACCAGCCAACCCTCTCTGGCCATTGGCTCTGTCCCTCTCCCACTGACCCTGACCCCTCATTTGAGTCCCAGAGCCTCCTCTGTACTGTGTGGTCCGTTCTCCTCCTTCTGTCTCAAGCTGAGTGCATGACCTTTGACATTGCTTCTTGCTGGAATGATCATCCACTACATCTCTCCTTCCTTTGCCTCTTTATTATTGCACATTTATTCTAAAATCAACCCCCCTCCACCCCACACTCACCCTCACCCTTTAGACCATGGCTAGATTTTGCTGCTGTGGCTGCTGCTTCCTCCTCTTCCTCCTCCTCCTCCTCCTCTTCTTCTTCTTCTTCTTTTTATGGAGCTTGTTCTGTAGCCCAGGATGGAGTACAATGGTGTGATCTCTGCTCACTGCAACCTCCGCCTCCTAGGCTCAAACTATTCTCCTGCCTTCGCCTCCCAAGTAGCTGAGATTACAGGCATGCACCACCACGTCTGGCTAATTTTTGTATTTTTAGTAGAGACAGGGTTTTGCCATGTTGGCCAGGCTGGCCTCGAACTCCTGATCTCAGGTGATCTGCCTACCTCGGCCTCCCAAAGTGCTGGGATTACAGACGTGAGCCACCCTACCTGGCCCTTTTTTTCTATTTTCTACCTTCTCCTCCTCTTTTATCCCAAGGCCAAATTCAAGGCCTTGGACTGCAGGGCTGACCCTAGGGGAGGGGGAAGCTGCCCTCCTGGTGAGCAGCCCAGTTGTCTCAGAAGGCGTCACTCAGTAGGTCAGCACATATGAGGGACAGGGAGTGGGCGTAAGCCTGCCTGTCTGGGGATCCAAAGCCCACGCCTAAAGGGGCTTCTGAACTGGGAGGAGGAATCCCTCCCTCCAGTGGCTGAGCCACGGCTCCAGGCACGTCAGAACACAGGCAAACCGGGCACCTTCCCTGACAAGACACATCCACAGGGAAACATGGTGCCTGTCCCTTGCTGTAGTCAAAAGCCACGTAGATTCCAGACTTGTGGCACAGGGGTCCCGATGGGTGGGAAAGCCCCTAGATATTTTCTGTTACTACACTGAGTGGGCAGCTTTGGCATTTGGTGGGCAGGGGCCAGGGCTGCTGGCCATTCTGTGAGACGCTTCATCGGCTTGGAGAGGAGGCTGCTTTTGCTGTCATGGAGATTTGGCAGAGTTTGGAGTTTGTTTGGATTTTTGTTGTGAATTCTCCACATCTTCTCGTAAATTCTCTCTACAGTTCTTAGATTGCTGTTCTTTCCTGAAAAATGCCCCAGCCTTCACACGAGAGCCCAGGGAGGCTGTGCATTTCACTGAATGTAGCAACTGCAGGATCCAATTTTGCCTCTGGTTTTCTGCTATGTCACGCGGGAGCCTTAGAGAAGATTCTCTCAGCATAATGCTGGAAGCTCTAGGAGCCCTTCCATGAGTTGCATGGAGAAGCCGGGCCTTTGCTCTAGCCTAGTAGTTCTCCATGCATTAGTATCGGCCCCCTACCTACAGCTTCTCCTGTTTTATGGCAGCTGGTCTCTTGCCCTCAGTGGGCTCCATTTCAGCCAATCACAGACACCAGTGTATGTAGCTCTTCTGCTGTTGTGAGCCCTGGTCTGCTGGATTCCCATCCAGGAAGAACCAGCTGGATTTTTATTGACTTCAGTACAACCAGATCTGACAATTAACTCCAGTGTCCTCCCACATACCCATTTCTCGAGGATCGCTTGCTTGCAGATCACACCTGGTACCAATTTCTGTTCTAGTCACAGACGCAGGCACAAAACTAGAACCTGACTTTGTCTAATGGAAACAGATGAAACCATCGCTGACAGTACCAGGAGCTCAAAGCACTGACGGGAAGGTGTGAACTTAGAATCACAGCAAAGTCACGGCAGAGAGTGTGCTGGCCAGGGGTCACTGCAGCCCTGCCGGATGCTGGCTGCAGCCACCAGCCCTGGTGCTAGACCAGAGCTCTGCCGTCGTGGGATGCAGTTTATCAGCCCCACCTTGCACATAGTCCACATTCAACATCTGAGCAGGCCCTTACCACCCGAGGTCGAGGCAGGAATATTTGGCACACCTATTTGATGCAGCATGTTGCAGAGCTATGCTTTCCTCCAAGACTCACATTATTTTGGGTTCCTAAAGTCATATAATAATACAAACATCCACCTCAAGCCACAAGAGAGGGACTGAGTCAGCACCAGAGGGCTGGGTGGCAGCGCCCATTGCCTTCCTCATAAGTTTTCAGAACAACAGCTGGCTCAGGGGATAAAAGCATAAGAGCCAGGGGACAGCTGGATTTGAGCCAGGGACCTCTTGGTCTGTAGTCAGATACTCTACTCCTGAGCTACGCTTTCTCTCTGCTGTCACTTAGGTTTAGCATATTGACCACTGTGGCCTCACCCACAGACTCCAGCATGCTGTAACTTCCATTTGCTGCTCTTAGTCTACCCCTGGCACCCAGCAGATTGATCTCACTACACACTGCCTCTTTGGGCCATGAGCTCACCCTGTCCTGTGCTTCCTGTGAACTCCAGAAGTCTCCTCTGCCCTGACCTGAGCTTTCCCTCCCTCAGTACCCATCTGGGGT
This sequence comes from Theropithecus gelada, assembly GCF_003255815.1. NCBI lineage: Eukaryota > Metazoa > Chordata > Mammalia > Primates > Cercopithecidae > Theropithecus > Theropithecus gelada. The sequence continues at coordinate 174,059,019 of NC_037670.1, forward strand.
TACCACCACTTCCCTCACCCCAGGACCACTGGATGCACTTTCGGGTTTCTCTACCATATACTCCTCTGCGGTCTTCTTCCCTCACCCTATGGCCAAGACTTGGCAGAGTCTGCAGAGACTTGCTTGACACTGCGGGAGACATTTGTCCAGAAAGGCTGCCATCTCCATGCTAGGCGAGGATGCAGCCCCGTCTCTCACAGGAGGCCCCACACTGGCAGGTCAGCACAGCTGGGGAGGCACCAAGCCTGAATACCTGGAGGACTTAAAGACCAGGCCCTAAGGGCCTCTGAACTAGGACTAAGGACCCTCTCCTTGTCCTGCCCAAGCCCCTGGCCTCCCTGGCAGCAGGACAGACTACACTGAAGAATGTGCACCTTTTCTCCGGCAGGCACACCTGTAGTGATGGATGCCACTCCCAGACCATCCTAGGCCCTAAAACACCTGATGGATGCCAGGATCACAGCCACCCCAGGGGCTACTGATGATGTGGCAAAGATCTGTTAAGAATGGAGTCAATAATTCTTATTACACAGACAAGTTCCATGTGAGAAAGAAAGAAAGAGTGACAGAGAGAGAGAGAAAGAAAAAGAAAGAAGAGAGGAGAGAAAACGAAAGAAAAGATGAAAGAAAGAAGAGAAAAAGAGAAAGAAAAAAAGGAAAGAAGACAGGGAGAGAGAAAGAAAAAAGAAAGAAGAAAGAAGGAAGAAAAGAAAAAAAAATACTACTTTTCTTGAAAATCTCATGTCAGTATCTCCTGGCCTCTTGTTGAGTACATTACAGATTCTCAACAAATGCTTGTTGACTTAAAAATACATAGAACATTTAGGAAACACAATAAAAATCAGGAAGAAAACAAATAATCCTATAATCGCACCAGTAAAATAACTCCTGTTCAGAGTTCGGTATCTATTCTTCCAAACTTAAAACGCACAGCCCTGGGCAGAGGATTGAAGTGCTTGCTGCTGCAGGGTTGACCCAGGCCCAGCTTCTTGGTGCTCTCCCGTCAGCCTCCTTTCTATTTGGAGCTGCCTTTCTCCCTTACCAGTGTCCCCTCTCCTGTTCTGTAAGCATAAGAATTTTGAATTTAACAGCAGGCATATCCCTGAATTTATCTTCCTTTTATATCAAAATTATTGTAATTCTTTAAAAGGTGGTGGGTACTCTCATACGGGGCTGCTGGGATGAACTGCAATTGGGGTATCTTTTCTGGAAGGCTGCTTGGCAATAAAAATGTTTAAATATCTGCATTTGCTTTGTCTCATATAAGTGTGCAAAAGGGTACATACATGGCTGGTCATTGCAGTGCTCTTTGTGAAAACGAAAACTGCATAGATACACATTCTGTGTAGGTGCTGAGAACTCCATGAGAAGACCATTTGAATGGACACTGTGTGTGGCTCTGCAGGCTATGAAGGCAGCCATTGCCACCCAACATGTGGTGGTCAAGGGCAACTTCTAGCCTCTTCCCCTTCATCCTCAATTTGAATTAGAGAATTCATTTTAGCTGTAGTGTCTTTCACTGGTTGACAAAGATATGCAATTAAAATGGTTTTCAAAGATGCCAGGGCTCCAGGAAATAAAGTGCTTCTAAATAACGTATTGAAGGGGTTTTCTCCTAACCATTGTGTTAGTGGAAGCTACGGGGCTGGGAGGGAGGGAATGTCACATGAATTTAGTACATTTCACCTTTCCAGTCTTTTCAAGTCTAGAGTTGGCCAGGCACAGTGGCTCATGACTGTAATCCCAACACTTTGGGAGGCTGAGATGGGCAAATCACGAGGTCAGGAGTTCGAGACCAGCCTGGCCAATAGGGTGAAACCCTGTCTCTACTAAAAAATACAAAAATTAGCTGGGCATCGTGGCATGCGCCTGTAGTCCCAGCTACTTGGGAGGCTGAGGCAAGAGAATCGCTTGAACCTGGGAGGCGGAGGTTGTAGTGAGCCGAGATCGCGCTACTGCACTCCAGCCTGGGCGACAGAGCGAGACTCCGTCCAAAAAAAAAAAAAAGTGTAGAGTTACTGTTCAGGGCATCTCAATTTCATCTGTTTTTGAACAATTTTGATTTCTGATTTTAATCAACAAGTTGAGCAAATAAAATAATCCCCAGCTGCTCCGAGTAGGACATCAAATGCAGAATTCAATAGCACTAAATGCAGTAGAATTTAACTGTTTCCACCCTCCTTAGACAACTGCTGTCGAGAAATCACTTCTGCACACATTCCCCAGATTTTTCATGCTATAAGTCAGAATAGTCTGGTGATTATTTTTGTGTTGAAGCTTCCATCTTCAAGGTGTGACTTTGTAATTGACTCTGTGAGTATGCTAAGATTTTCTCAAATTGTGGATCAAAATAAAAATGGAGGGTGTGGTGAGGGAAGAGGCGGAGCAGCGCTGGAACAAGGGCAGCAGGAGAAGCAGGGTTGTCTTTGGCTGGCAGAGGAGGTGCAGAAGACTTCATGTTAGGTATAGTTTGGGTTCTACAAATCTTCCATGGATCCCCGTGACCATTCCTGGGGGTCTCATTCTTTCCAGATCAAAGCCCTAGATGTTCCTGTTTTTAATTAATTAGTTAATTTGAGACAGAGTCTTGCTCTGTCACCCAGGCTGGAGTGCAATGGCACGATCTCGGCTCACTGCAACCTCCGCCTCCTGGGTTCAAGCGATTCTCCTGCCTCAGCCTCCTGAATAGCTGGGATTACAGGTATCCATCATCACACTCAGCTAATTTTTGTATTTTTACTAGAAACGGGATTTCACCATGTTGTTCAGGCTAATCTCAAACTCCTGACCTTAAGGATCTGCCTTGGCCTCCTAAAGTGCTGGGATTACAGGCATGAGCCATCAGGCCGGCCCAGAGTCCTAGATTTTCACACTAGGAAGGCTGTAATTGAGCAATCTTGCAGAATCAAACACTGCCTTTGGCTCTCTGCTAAGCCTCATGGCAGCTAAAAAGGAGAGATTTTGGTTCTTTTCATTGAACTTTTTGTTGTTTCTTTCTCTATGCTATCCCAGTACATCAGCTACACTGCCAGCTTCCAGTTCAATGACAAGAAGCAAACGTGTATCCGGAAGCCTGGTCCCTAGTGGGCACTTCATTCCAGATGACCACCAGCAGTAATATTCTTAGTTATTTTGCCAGTGTGGGCTGTAGGTTATACCATATTCCCAGGCCCAAAGATTAACTAGACTGCCTCCAAATTTAGCCTCAGCCAGTCTGGGAATCAATACCATTTTCATAATTATCTGTTGCCTGAAACCCACTCCCAACACCAACTTATGTAGCAGGTAGAAAATCTGGGTACACGGCTGGGCACAGTGGCTCACACTTGTAATCCCAGCACTTTGGGAGGCCGAGGCAGGCGGATCACAAGATCAGGAGATCGAGACCATCCTGCCTAACATGGTGAAACCCTGTTTCTACTAAAAATACAAAAAATTAGCCGAGCGTGGTGGCAGGCGCCTGTAGTCCCAGCTACTCAGGAGGCTGAGGCAGGAGAATGGCGTGAACCCGGGAGGCAGAGCTTGCAGTGAGCCGAGATTGTGCCACTGCATTCCAGCCTGGGCGACAAGAGTGAGACTCCATCTCAAAAAAAAAAAAAAAGAAAAAGAAAATTCGGGTACAAAACCAGAAGCTAGCTTTGACTACCTGAAACAGATAAGGTGACAGTTGTCAGGCAATTCATAACACTGAAGGAAAGCCTGCAGCAAGAGGCTGAGGAGTTGGGCAGGATCCCAGGGGCACTCGGCAGCCAGGCTTCAGTCAGAGCCACACCAGCACAACGGGCTGTGATGAGAGACTTCACGCTGTTCTGAACATTAAGGTGTAGGGAAAAAAAGAAAGTGACTTCCTACTGGATCCATGCCGAGCTACGGCAAAATAAACTCTAAACTCCTCATTTCTGTGTTTCACTCATTTGATTACCAAACTCTGAGTGGTGAATTCCCCTACCCAAGCTTGCTGGAGATGTCAGACAGCACCTCCACCCGCTGGAGACCCTCGATGCGCCCAAGACCAGCCGTGTCAGTACAGCCAGGTGGCTGCTTCTGCTGCACACTGCCCCCCTCCCCCAACAGCTGGAGGGGCTTCTCTTGCCCTAGGCCCTGTACAAAGCCTTTCGGGTGGGAGCAGCACACCATGGGTAGTAACTGCGCGCTCCCGAGCCCCCTCTGGTGGTGGTCGGGTGGGCGCAGCACACCATGGGTAGTAACTGCGCGCTCCCGAGCCCCCTCTGATGGTGGTCGGGTGGGAGCAGCACACCATGGGTAGTAACTGCGCGCTCTCGAGCCCCCTCTGGTGGTGGTCGGGTGGGCGCAGCACACCATGGGTAGTAACTGCGCGCTCCCGAGCCCCCTCTGATGGTGGTTGCAAACAGGGCAAAGTGCAGGATGTGGTCTTTTCTGGGATGTTCTGATGTTACCCAAATTACTGGATCTCCAGAAGCTTCACAGATGCAGCAGAGCCACCAATAGTCCCAAATTATGTGAATATTTCCCACTCCTCAGTGCAGTTTCCAGCCAAATGGCTGAAGGGCCTATTAGGGGAAATGTGGCAGGAAGATCCACAGTCCATGACTGGGTATTGTGGCAGAGTTCTTTTCTCAAGCTTGGCTTTCTCGTCATCAGGGGAGGCAGGATCTTTGAGCAGATTCAGACCTGGGGAATGGGTCAGGAGCCAGGAACCTCCATTGTGCGGGCTATGGTGGTAGTTCAGGTCTACACATCCAGGGGACCACGATGGGCTTCCCATTCTCAGGCCTAAAAACCTCACTACTGATGAGTCACAGCCAAGACCTGTACGGCACAGACCACAGAATAACACCCAAACTTCGCTTTGGGCTAAAGTATCACACTGCTTGGACTCTGACACCCTAGGATCATCCCAGCCCCACTGAAATCAGGGGCTCCCTTTCCGCTATCATCCCTCCCACCAGCATCTCTGTCCACAGAGAATGGCTACCAAAATTATTTTCAAGAATGTAGAAGTGCAGCCAGGCGCAGTGGCTCACGCCTGTAATCCCAGCACTTGGGAGGCCGAGGTAGGCGGATCACGAGGTCAGGAGATCAAGACCATCCTGCCTAACACGGTGAAACCCTGTCTCTACTAAAAAATACAAAAAATTAGCTGGGCGTGGTGGCGGGTGCCTGTAGTCCCAGCTACTCGGGAGGCTGAGGCAGGAGAATGGCATGAACCCAGGAGGCAGAGCTTGCAGTGAGCCAAGATTGTGCCACTGCACTCCAGCCTGGGCAACAGAGTGAGACTCCACCTCAATAAAAAAAAAAAAAAAGACTGTAGAAGTGCCACACATCTCTGTATTTTTCAAGCCAGGGCAAGTCACATGTGATAAATCCACTCCAGCTTACCTGCCCCCTGAAGCCTATGGATTCTTTCTACATTATAGCAAGAAATCCCTAGTATCTCAAATGCATTTAGGATTCGCCTCCTGTGAATCCAGGCTTAGGTCCACCAACTGAGCAAACAATTTTATCCCAGCTGCTCCAGCTATGGTGTTTTCAATAGAATTTTAATTGGGCATACTCCTAATAAAAAATTCAGACTCATTTAAAATTATACTCTTTCTACTTTATAAAATACTCCAAGAATCCACATCCACACATGGTCTTGAGGTTTTTGCTGACAGACATTAGCCAGTTGGGAATGATTCTGGTGTGTGAGTCTTTGTCTCTCAGCAACTGGTGCCCAGGCTCAGCTGAGATCTTACTCTCATCGTAGGTCAAGGGACGGTGAGGGGTGGGGAAACCCATCTCTTGCAGTGAAAACCCTGCCGTCTGGGCTGGTCGGCTTTCAGGCAGGAACAAGGGGGCAGGCTTGGAGAGTAGGTAGACTTGGTGATTTGGGATAAATCGAGTTTTCCAAATGCTTCCATAAATCCACCTTACAATTCCTGAAGTTCCACTCTCTTCATCACTGACCTATTTTCAGCTGGGAGACTGGGGGAAGCTGCCAAGTCCATGGACATCAAAGGTTGGCACCCACAGGGATCAGCCCTGGCTCTCATGTTCAGTTGTTTCGCTTATTCGGGGGCAGGAGATCAGAGAGTTTTGTGATACAGACAGAAAAAGGCCTGTGTTTCAGTCCACGTGGAACAGATCACACAGGGTGACACGTGAGCTGACTATTTGCTTTGTTTAAACTGGTGGGACCAGCCATCCTGCCCAAAGACCACTTATACTTTGAGAAATACAAATTGGTCCTGAGGGAACTGCAGGCAAAAATTACTCAACTTTTCTACAGTCTGATATGGGCTTCTGGATTTCTAACCCCCAAATCAAGCTACCAACGTTTTCATTACCTTCAAGTTTAATGAGGCCAGATTCCCAATTCACGTTCCCTTCATTTCCCTGAAATCACTTTTTATACATCCCTGGTACCAGCCAGGGCACTGTGATTAAAGAAGAGGCCATCGAAGGTGAGTGGAGACAGAGGGAAATCACTGACAGGATGGCAAGAAGTTCACGCACTTCAGAGAAGCCTGCAGAGCCAGGCTTATCAAGTAAGCAGGACCTCAGCCGCCACTGTCTCCACGATAGCTGCTGGCTGCAGTCTCTGGTCCTATGGCCATTGCCAGAGCTCTGCCATTTCCAGAATGAATTCCAAATTCGCCCTGCCTCTTATGTGCAATTTACTCAACATTCATAGTCTTGTTTAGGGGCATATAGTTGGCCAAACATTAGCCATTACCAATTGTGCTGGTTAATTTTATGTCTTGGCAGGGCACAGTGGCTCATCCCTGTAATTCCAACAGTTTGGAAGGCCGAGGTGTGCAGATTGCTTGAGGCCAGAAGTTTGAGACCGGCCTGAGAACATGGAGAAACTCCATCTCTACAAAAAATACAAAAATTAGCTGGGTGTGGTGGTGCGCACCTGTAGTCCCAGCTACTCCAGAGGCTGGGGTGGGAGGACTTCTTGAGCCCCAGGAGGTGGAGGTTGCAGTGAGCGGAGATCATGCCACTGCACTCCAGCCTGGGTGATAGAGCAAGACCCTGTCTCAAAAAAAAAAAAGAAATTTTTTTTTAAATGTGTCAACTTGGCTGGGCCATGGTTCCCAGATATTTGTCCAAACCAATCTAGATGCTGCTGTGAAAGTATTTTTTAGAGGTGATTAATATTAAATCCATACTTTGAGTAAAGCAGATTATCCTCCAAATTGTGGATGGGCCTCATCCAATCAGATGAAGGACTTATGAAGAAACGTCTGCTGTCCCCTGAGAAGGAATTCTGCCCCCACGCTGTCTTCAGACTCGAGCTACAACCTCAACTCTTTCCTGCAAGTCCAGCCTGCTGCCGTGTCCTGTATTAGACTTGCCAGTCCCCACAATTGCATGATCCAACTCCTTAAAATCTCTATGTATACACACACATGCACACACGCGCACACACACACACACGCATGCACCCTATTGATTCTATTTTCTCTGAAGAACCCTGACTCACACCCCAACATTTCGGGGGAGGAAATATCTGATCTTGTTGTTTTCCCTAACCAGAGACAGGATCTTGTCTTCCACCAAGAGTTACACAATTGTGAATCCCCCAAATGAAATTAAGAGGGTTGAGATATGCAAGGAAAAAAAAAAAGTTCACCCCAGACCTATGAGCACTGACTTAGTCTTCAAGAAATCGGATTTCTCTGGAGCTTCAGGTGTCAGGGGGAGCTTTCCAGTGAAGACCTGACCTGCCTCCTCTCTCTCCTCCTTTGCAGAATGAATCCATGTGTTGAAGAAAAGCTAAGAGTAGAACATCCTATCATGTTCAGTGAGTGAAAAGGAAATAGGGGGCCGGGTGTGGTGGCTCATGCCTGTAATCTCATGACTTTGAGGGGGCGAAGCGGGGGGTGGATCACCTGAGGTCATGAGTTCAAGACCAGCCTGGCCAACGTGGTGAAACTCCATCTCTACTAAAAATACAAAAATTAGCCGAGTATGGTCGCGCACGTCTGTAATCCCAGTGACTCAGGAGGCTGGGGCAGGAGAATTGCTTGAACCCGGGAGGGGAGTTTACAATGAGCCGAGATTGCGTCACTGTACTCCAGCCTGGGCAACAGAGTGAGACTCTATCTCACAAAGAAAAGAAAAGTGAAATAGAGAGGGGGCACCTGGATTTGAACCAGGGACCTCTTGATCTGCAGTCAAATGCTCTACCCCTGAGCTATACCCCCACCTGGTTATTTGCCTCTACTAACCACTATAAACCCATATGGCCACACCCCTGGCTGTCACCATCATGAGATGTATACTTGCTTTGTCACCATGTGCCCCCTTCCTATTTTATACCTACTTGCCTGCCAGCTCTACTTGTAACCAGCATTCTTCCTTCTCTAATTCTATTAAAATCACAGGTTTGCAGACAGAACATCCTTCAGACTCACCTAGAGAAGCAGGACTCAAAGAACTGGTTGCTCAACAGACCCTTTAAAGGTGAGGCTGGGTTGGGCAGAGCTGGGTAAAAGCAAAAGTTCTTGGGCCCCACTTGAGGACTCCTAAGCCAGACTCTCTGGGAAGAGGACTTGGACAACTTATGATTCTAACAAACCTCCTACACCATTCTGACATATGGTTTGAAGCTACTGGTTTAAACTGTTCCCTTCCATGGTACAGATCTGGAAAAAATGACAGTAATTAAAATTGTGCCCAAACAAAACACACCTGATTAATGACCAAGTCATGACAAGAATCCACATTCATGATAAAGGGCCTCTCTGCACTCAACACTCTGAGGCAGGAGATGAACTGCCTTTTCTTTTCCTCTCCTTTCCTCTTATCCTCCATTTGCTGAATCCCACGATGTGTCAGATGGTAGTAGTGACCAGAAGACAGGATCCAATCCATGGAAAAGTGGTGAAGTGGAGAATCAGAGAAATCTGTGGTCACTGGGACATGACACAGGACGGAGTGATTGCAAACATGTGGGCAGAGTGAAAGGAAGGGCCAATAAGTGACACTGTCTTTTTTTTTTTTTTTTGAGACGGAGTCTCGCTCTGTCGCCCGGGCTGGAGTGCAGTGGCCGGATCTCAGCTCACTGCAAGCTCCGCCTCCCGGGTTCCCGCCATTCTCCTGCCTCAGCCTCCCGAGTAGCTGGGACTACAGGCGCCCGCCACCTCGCCTGGCTAATTTTTTTTTATTTTTTAGTAGAGACGGGGTTTCACCGTGTTAGCCAGGATGGTCTCGATCTCCTGACCTCGTGATCCGCCCGTCTCGGCCTCCCAAAGTGCTGGGATTACAGGCTTGAGCCACCGCGCCCGGCCAGTGACACTGTCTTGAACCAGGGACTACTTGATATGCAGCCATATGCTCTGCCCCCAAAATGTGCCCTCCTATCTGTTTAGACTTTCCTGACTGACACTGTTTCACCTATGTTCCCACATCCAAGGATCTAATATACATTATAATTTCTCATCATTTTCAGTGAACCACTGGCAACTGACTGACCTCATTCAGACAGACCCTTAACTGGCTTTGACTTACCCTGTCCTTCGCTATGGACCTATCAGAGGACTTCTAGAAATCTTTCCTGCCTAGAATCCTGTAGCCTCCTCCTCAGTCCCTGTGTGGGGCAACAATTTGCAGAATTGTTTAGAGTTGGAAGCTTCCTCTCTCTTTCTCTCCTAAGTTTTATCTTCTCTAACAAACTTCCCATACTCTCTCTCCACTTCACTTTCATCCTCTGCACAGTGGGGTACTTTGGGCTTAGTCCTACATTTTTTTTTTTAACTTTTGGCTCTTCTTCCAGCTCATTTACTAGTCCTTGTCTTTAAAAGGGAGACACCTTACCAGAGGGGTCCCAGCCTCATGCAGGCCACAAACTAGTAGCTCAGTACAACTGGAAGAGCCAGGGCCAGGCACAAAGGCTGGCTGTATGAGCCCTGAAGCTCAGGCCTCCAGTATCCTCTGTATTAGGACCAGGATCTCTGCCTCTGTGGACTTTTCCCCTGAAAGTTTCTACTATAAGGCCCAAAGACCACACAGATCCTGAGGATGAAGAGAAAGGAGAATCATCTAAAAGGGTGTAGCAGATGAAGGCAAGGAACTATGGGAGTGATGCCAGCGAGGCTGAAGCCAAACATTCACTAGGATTGCAAAGGATCATCAGGGCACTATGGAGTGTTTTTCTTTTCCTTTCTTTCTTTTCTTTCTTTCTTTCTCTTCCTTCCTTCCTTCCTTCCTTCCTTCCTTCCTTCCTTCCTTCCTTCCTTCCTTCCTTCCTTCTTTCCTTTCTTTCTCTTTCTCTTTCTCCCTCTCTTTCTCTCTCTCTCTCTTTCTTTTTTTGCAGTTGCAAGATTTAATAGAGTGAAAACAGAGCTCCCATAAAATGGGAGGGGACCCAAAGGGGGTTGCCCTCCAAAGGGGTTTTGCCACCCCCGGCTTGAATGCCTGGGGTTTATACCCCAATCATTGTCCCTCCACCTCTGCTCTCAGGCGATATATGATTTGACTATTTCTTTACCTCCTGCTTTTGGCCTAATTTGTATTTTAGTGAACACTCTTTACTACCTGAATGGTCGTGTGTGGGCTGAGTTACAAGCCCTGTGTTTAAAGGTAGGTATGGTCACCTTCCCCAGCTATGCTTAGGAATACTTAGCCTAGGAAATCCAGCTAGTCCTGTCTCTCACTTTTTCTAATTGTTCATTAACTAAGTCCTCTAAAACCTCCAGTTTCTCTTTACTTAGTGGCCATTGTTCTATCCAAATTGGCTTATCTGTTAACCATTTTAAAGGTATAGGTTCTGGAGGCTTAACAACAGCCGCCATCAAAAATGATATCCTAAACCTTGGTGGGAACTTTGTCTTTCCGCTTGAAGCATTTCCTTCAAACCTTGTAAATTTTTTCCTAGTCCCATACCAGGGACATACCCCATTTCATGCATCATATGTTGATTTTGAGGGCTGTATAATTGTTCTGGAATTAGAATTTGTGCTCCCCATTGTTGTAATAAATCTCTTCCCCATAAATTTATAGGTTCAGAAGTTATAATTGGTTGGATAGTCCCAGGTTGTCCATCGGGCCCTTCACAATGCAAAATATAACTACTTTGATATACTTCAGGGGCTTTACCAACTCCAACTATGTTAAATTGAGCGGGTTGAATTGGCCAGGTGGATGGCCAGTGCTGTAGAGAATTGACTGAAATGTCTGCTTCTGTGTCTAAAGAAAACCTTTAAATTTCTTTCCCTGAATAGTTATTTCACAGGTAGGACATTTATCAGTAATCTGATTCACCCAATAAGCTGCTTTGCCTTGTTTATTTGTGCTTCCTAATCCTCTTGTTTGTTTAATTTCACTTTTCCCCATTTCCACATATGGCACAATCAGGAGCTGTGCTATACGCTCTCCTGGCTCTGCTTTCCAGGGAGCAGAAGTAGAGATAACAATTTGAATTTCCCCATTGTAATCTGAATCAATGACTCCTATATGTATTTGTACTCCTTTTAAATTTACACTAGATCTTCCTAGAAGTAATCCTATCGTCCCAGCTGGCAAAGCTCCACAGACTCCTGTTGGGACCTTTTACAGGGTTCCCCAGGCAGAAGGTTCACAGATTTTGTGCAGCATAAATATACTGCGGCACTACTGTCTGCGGTGGGGGACAGACATTGTACAAGGGTGAGGGAATGGCCTGAGCCAGAAATGCCCTGGTTTGAAACGGGGCTCGGGATGGGCCTCTCATGGCGTTTCCCAAAATCGGGTTCCCGTCTTTATTAAACTTAGAGTGACACTAGTTAGCCCAATGTTTTCCCTTTTTACATTTTGGACATATTTCAGGTGCAGCAGTTTTCTTTTTTCTTCTATCCGGCGGCCTGACTCACTGATTTTTTCTACATTCTTTTTTAGTATGACCATGCTTCCCACAGTTAAAACAAGCTCCAGGAAATGGAGTATTTCCTGTACCCACTCTCAGTCCTGCCATTGCCTGGGCTAGCAGAGTGGCCTTATGCAGATTACCTCCGATACCGTCACACGCCTTGGTATAATCAACCAAATGTGCTTTCCCTCTAATAGGTCGCAGAGCAGCCTGGCACTCGGGATTAGCATTGTCGAAAGCTAATAACAGCAGCACTATATCCTCAGCAGCCAAATCTGCAATTACCTTTTAAAGAGACTCCTGTAACCGAGCTATAAAATTCGCGTATGGTTCTTTTGGTCCCGGTTTTGCAGCACTAAAGGAAGGGTACTGTTCTCCACCTGAAGTGATTTTTTTCCCCAAGCTCTAATGCACACTCCCCTAAGCTGTTCTATGGTGTCATCCTGCGTGACCACTTGTACATCTAACCCAGCCCAGCCGCCAACCCCTAAAAGTTGGTCTGCAGTTATATTAATTTGAGGTTGGGCCTGGGCGTTGTGAACAGTCTGAATGGAAGCTTCATCTGCCCACCAAATTTTAAATTGTAAGAACTGAGCAGGAGCTTGACAAGCTCAAATAAGAGCATTCCAGTCAGTAGGAATCATCCGACTGGAAACAGCAACATTCTTTAACAGTCCCATTACAGAAGGAGAACCTGGTCCATATTGATTAATAGCTTGTTTAAATTCTTTGAGTAATTTAAAAGGAAAAGGCTCAAATGTAGCTATAATATTTCCCTGTTGATCTGGGGGGGTGTATTCTTTTTTTTTTTTTTTTTTTTTTAGACAGAGTCTCGCTCTGTTGTCCAGGCTGGAGTGCAGTGGCGTGATCTTGGCTCACTGCAAGCTCCGCCTCCTGGGTTCACGCCATTCTTCTGCCTCAGCCTCCTTAGCAGCTGAGACTACAGGCGCCTGTCACCACGCCTGGCTAATTTTTTGTATTTTTAGTAGAGATGGGGTTTTACTGTGTTAGCCAGGATGGTCTTGATCTCCTGACCTCATGAGCCTCCCAAAGTGCTGGGATTACAGGTGTGAGCCACTGTGCCCAGCCTGGGGGGGTGTATTCTAACAGGGAACTGCCAGGCCTCTAAATCATTCTCTCTTCTAGCTTGCTGAATTCCTGCCTGAATAGAACTGAAAGCGGTTGCTCAAGGCGCTGCTCGAACAGTCACTGGGACAAGTACTTTTTGCCCAGTGTCCTCTGGAAAAGAAAGATCTGGAGGGTCAGGCCACTCTTTTTCTTCAAAATAAGGAGGGGGTGCAGAAGGGTCGGGATGAACCTCCTCCTCCTTTGCTGCTTTAGCTTTAGCTGGCAAACAAACCTGCTCTGTTACTTCATTATACTCTCCTTCCTCCTCATCATCAGTGTGAAAAGGTTCCAAGGTGGAACAAACCAGAGCCCACACTTGTCCCATTGTTACCCTGATGCTTCCGAGCTCCCCTTCTTACTCACCATGGGGAGTGCTTAAGAGCACTCAGGTGTCCTCCAGCTTACTTCCATGTTCTCCAACCATCGCCCTGGCAACCCTTTGACCTGCGTTTGAGCCCCACATATGGGTACCACTTGCTGAGACCAGCTTGGTCGTGGAGACCCTAACCCAGTGGCGCTAGATGAATTAAAGACGCACACACAGAAATATAGAGTGTGGGGTGGGAAATCAGGGGTCTCACAGCCTTCAGATCTGAGAGCCTCAAACAGATTTACCCACATATTTATTGACAGTAAGCCAGTGGTAAGCATTGTTTCTATAGATTATAGATTAACTAAAAGCATTTCTTATGGGAAATAAAGGGATCGGCCGAAATAAAGGGATGGGCTCTGGCTAGTTATCTGCAGCAGGAACATGTTCTTAAGGCACAGATCACTCATGCTATTGTTTGTGGTTTAAGAACACCTTAACTGTTTATCTGCTCTGGGTGGGCCAGGTGTTCCTTGCCCGCATTCCGGCAAACCGACAACCTTCAGTGTGGGCGTCATGGTCATCACGAACATGTCACAGTGCTGCAGAGATTTTGTTTATGGCCAGTTTTAGGGCCAGTTTATGGCCAGATTTGAGGGTCTGTTCCCAAACTAAGAAAAATAATAGAGAAGATCCAAATAAATAAACTCGGAGATGAAAAAGGAGACACTGCAATTGATACTGCAGAAATCCAAAGGATCATAAAGGCTACTATGAGCCTAACCCTAACCCAACCCTATATGCCAATAAATTGGAAAACCTAGAAGAAATGGATAAATTCCTAGACACATACAACATACCAAGATTGAACCAAGAAGAAATCCAAAACCTGAACGGACCAATAATAAGTAATGAGATTGAAGCTGTAATAAAATCTTCCAGGAAAAAAAAAATCTCAGGACCTGATGGCTTCATTGCTGAATTTTACCAAACATTTAAAGAAGAATTAATATGAATCCTACTCAAACTATTCAAAAAAATAGAGGAGGGAATACATCCAGACTAATTCTATGAGGCCAGTATTACCCTGATACCAAAATCAAAGACACATGAAAAAAACAAAAAAGAAAGAAAACTACAGGTCAATATCTCTGATGAACACTGATTTTAAAATTCTCAACAAAATACTGCAAATCAAATTCAACAACACATTAAAAAGATCATTCACACCGGGTGTAGTGACTCATGCCTATAATCCCAGCACTTTGGGAGGCTGAGACTGGTGGATCACTTTGAGCTCAGGAGTTGGAGACCAGCCTGGGCAACATAGTGAAACCCCATCTCTAAAACAACACAAAAATTAGTTGGGCTTTGGTGGCACGTGCCTGTAGCCCCAACTACTTGGGATGCTGAGGCTGGAGAATCACTTGAGCCTGGGAAGCCTAGTTTGCAGTGAGCGGAGATCATGCCACTGCACTACTGCCTCGGTAACAGAGTGACCACCATCTCAAATAAATAAATTAATCAATCATTCATTATGACCAAGTAGGATTCATCTCAGGGATGCAAGGATGGTTCAACATATTGCAAATCAATCAATGTGATACATCATATCAAGAGTGAAGGACAAAAAACATATCATTTCAATTGATGCTAAAAAGCATTTGATAAAATTCAACATCTCTTCATAATAAAATCCCTCAAAAAACTGAGTATAGAAGGAACATACCTCAACACCAAAAAAGCCATACACAACAGACCCACAGCTAGTATCATACTGAATGAGGAAATCTGAAAGCCTTTCCTCTAAGATCTGGAACAAGACAAGGATGCCCACTTTCACACTGTTATTCAACATAATACTGGAAGTCCTAGCTAGAGCAATCACATAAGAGAAAGAAATAAGGGGCATCCAAATTGGAAAGGAAGAAGTCAAATTATCCTTATTTGCAATGATATGATCTTGTATTTTGAAAATCCTAAAGACTCCACCAAAACCTATTAGAACAGATAAATTCAGTAAAGTTGCAGGGTACAAAATCAACATACAAAAATTAGTAGCATTTCTATATGCCAACAGTGAACAATCTGAAAAAGAAATTAAGAAAGTAATCTCATTTACAATAGCTACAAGTAAAAAAAAAAAATCTAGGAATAACATTAACCAAAGAAGCAAAAGACCTCTATGATGAAAACTATAAAACATTGATGTAAGAAATGGACAAAGACACAAAAATTGAAAGATATTCTATGTTCATGGATTGAAAGAATCAATACTGTTAAAATGTCAATACTACCCAAAGCAATCTACACATTTAATGCAATCCCTACCAAATACCAATGACAATCTTCACAGAAATAGAAAAATTAATTATAAAATTGATATGGAACCACAGAAGATCCAGAATAGCCAAAGCTGTCCTGAGCAAAAAGAACAAAACTAAAGCAATCACATTATCTGACTTCAAATTATACTACAGAGCTATAGTAACCAAAAAAGCATGGTACTGGCATAAAAACAGACACACAACCAATGGAACAGAATAGAGAACCCAGAAATAAATCCATACATCTACAGTGAGCTCTTTTTTGACAAAGGTGCCAAGAACATATATCGGGGAAAGGACAGTCTCTTTAGTAAATGATGCTGGGAAAACTAGCTATTCACATACAGAAGAACAAAACTAGTCCCCTATATTTTGCCATATACAAGAATCAAATCAAAATGGATTAAAGACTTAAATCTAAGACCTTAAACTATGCAACTACTATAAGAAAACATTGAGGAAACTAGAACATTGGACTGGGCAAAGACATCTTAAGTAACACTCCACAAGTACAGGCAATCAAAGCAAAAATGGACAAATGGGATCACATCAGGTTAAAAAGCTTCTGCCAGCAAAGGAAAAAATCAACCAGTGAAGAGACAACCCACAGAATGGGAGAAAATATCTGCAAACTACCCATCTAACAAGTGATCAATAACCAAAATGTATAAGGAACTAAAACAACTCAATTTAAAAAATCTAATCATCCAATTGAAAAATGGGCAAAAGTTCTGAATAGTCATTTCTATAAAGAAGACATACAAATGGCAAAAAAGTCTGTGAAAAGATATAGCTCAGCATCATTGATCATCAGAGAAATGAAAATCAAAACTGCAATGAGTTATTGTCTTACCCCACTTAAAATGGCTCATAGACATTTTAACTGGGGTAAGACAATAACTCATTGTAGTTCTGACAGGCAAAAGACAAGCAATAACAAATGCTTCTGAGGATGTGGAGAAAAGGGCAAACTTGTACAACCACTATGGAGAACAGTTTGGAGGTTTCTCAGGAACCTAAAAATAGAACTACTTTTATGATCCAGCAATATACACAATAGCCAAGATTTGGAAGCAACCTGGGTGTCCATCAGCAGATGAATGGATAAAGAAAATGTGGCATGTATACACAATAGAGAACTATTCAGCCATGAAAAAGAATGAGATACTGTCATTTGCAACAACTCGGATGGAACTGGAGGTCAATATGTTAAGTGAAATAATCCAGGCACAGAAAGACAAACTTTGCATGTTCTCAATTATTTGTGAGACCTAAAAAAAATTTAAAACAGTTACATTCATGGAGAGAGAGAGTAAAGTGATGGATACCAGAGGCTAGGAATGATAGTGGGGTGGGGGGAGTGGGATAGTTAATGGATACAAAAATATAGTTAGATGGAATGAATAAGATCAAGTATTTGATAGTACAACAGAGTGCAATCAATAATAATTTGTTGTACACTTTAAAATAACTAGAAGAGTATAATTGGATTGTTTGAAATGCAAAGAAATGATAAATGCTTGAGGTGATGGTTATCCCATATACCCTGATGTGATTATTGTGCATTGAATGCCTGTATCACAATATCTCATGTATCTCATGAATATATACACCTACTGTGTACCCACAAATTTTTAAATTAAAAAATAAAAAGAAAATCAATATAATAAACCATACACATAGAACAAAACAAAAATATCACATGATCATCTCAATAGATGCAGAAAAAGCATTTAGCAAAATCAAATGGCCTTCCATGGTAAAAACACTCAAAAACTAGGAATAAGAAAACTTCCTCAACCTGATAAAGGGTAACTTTGGAAAATCCCACAGCTAACATTGTACTTAGTAGTGAAAGACTGGATGCTTTCCTCCTAAGATCAGGAATAAAACAAGGATGTCTGCTCTTACCATTTCTATTCAACATTATATGGCAAATTCTAGCCAGGGCAATAAGCAAGAAAAATAAAAGTCATTCACAATGGAGAAGAAGTAAAACTATACCTATTCACAGATAATATGATCTTATATATAGCAAATCCTAAGGAATTCACTAAAAACTGTTTAAACTAATAAATGAATTCAACAATGTTGCAGGATATAAAGTTAATATACAAAAATAAACCTATTTATATAAACTTACAATGAACAATCCAAAAATGAAATTAACAAAACAATTTCTTTAAAATAGCATCAAAAATAATAAAATACTTAGGAATAAATTTTACAAAAGACCTATTATCTGGAGCTAAAACACTGTTCAAAGAGATTAAATAAGATCTAAATAAAAGAAAAAACATTCCATGTTTGTGGATTGGAAGACATTATATTGTTAAGATGATGCAATAGACTGAAGGTTTGTGTCCCCCCACACCCCCCAAAAAAATCATAAGTTGAAACCATATCCTTAGTGTGATGGTATTTGAGGTAGGACATTTGGGAGGTGCTTAGATCACGAGGATGGAACCCTTATGAAGATTAGTGCCCTTATAAGAGACCCCAAAGAGCTCCCTCTGCCTCTTTTGCCCCTTCTGTAGCATGAGGACACAGTGAGAAGACAGTCATCTATGAACCAGGAAGTGGGCCCTCATCAGACACCAAATCTGCCAGTGCCTTGATCTTGGACTTCCCAGGCTCCAGAACAGCCAGAAATAATTTTTTGTTATTTATAAGCCACCCAGTCTATGACAGTTTGTTATAGCAGCCACAACAGATTAAGATAATGATACTACTCATCAAAGTGATCTACAGATTCAGTGCAATTGCTATCAGAATCCCAGTTGACTTTGTAGAAATTGGCATGCTGATTCTAAAATTTGTATGGAATTACAAGGAACCCAGAATAACCAAAACAATTTAACACTCAAGAGAAATGAAAACAAATATTCGCACAAAGACCTGTACATAAAAGTTTATAGCAGGTCAGGCGTGGTGGCTCACGCCTGTAACCCCAGCCCTTTGGGAGACTGCAGCGGGCAGATCACAAGGTCAGGAGTTCAAGACCAGCCTGGCCAATATGGTGAAACCCCATCTCTACTAAAAACACAAAAATTAGCCAGCCATGGTTGCGGGGCATGCCTGTAGTCCCAGCTACTCGGGAGGCTGAGGCAGGAGAATCGCTTGAACCCGGGAGAATGTGCCATTGCACTCAGAGCAAGACTCTGTATGCAACCCCCCCACCACCAAAAAAAAGTTTATAGCAGCAATATTCATAATAGCCAAAGGGTGGAAAAATCCTAAATGTTCATCAACTGATGAATGGATAAACCAAATGTAATATATCCATATATTCACACAATGGATTATTTGGCCACAAGGGGAGTGAAGTCCTGCTACGTACTACAATATGGATCAATCATGGAAACACTATGTTTAAGTAAAAGAAGGCAGTCACAAAAGACCATGTATTTTATTATCCCATTCATAGGAGATGTACAGAATAAGGAAATGTATAGATACAGAAAGTAGATATGTGCTGGCCTACGCTTGGGGGTGGGGAGTATAGAAGGGTAGGATTATAGCTGAAGAGTATGGGTTTTGGTTGTTTTCGAAATATTTTTGAGGTGATAAAAATACTCTAAAATTGTCGTGATGGTTGCACATACCTGTGAATATACCAAAAAAAAAACCCTATTAAATTGTATACTTTAAATGGGTGAATTGCATAGGATGTGAATTATATCTCAGTAACATTTTTCAAACCTTTATTTACAAATCCAGGTAGAAGGTGGGATTTGGCTCTCAGGCTATGGTTTTACTTCTTTATTTTCTTTCTTTAGATATATGTTTTTGAGACAGGGTCTCACTCTGTCACCAGGCTGGAGTGCAGTGGCGCAATCTCGGCTCACTGCAACCTCCAACTCCTTCCTAACCAAGGAAATGAAATGTCTTTACAAAACACTGCTGAAACAAATCATAGGTGACACAAACAAATGGAACACATCCCATGCTCATGGATGGGTAGAGTCAATATTGTGAAAATGACCACACTGCCAATAGCGATCTATACATTCAATACAATTCCCATGAAAATACCATCATCATTCTTCACAGAACTAGAAAAAAAATATCAGCCGTCTTTTGTAGAGATATTTCACTTCCTTGGTTAGGTATATTCCTAAGTTATTTATTTATTTATTTATTTATTTATTTATTTATTTATTTTGCAGCTGTTGTAAAAGAGGCTGAGTTCTTGATTTCTCAGCTTGGTCACTGTTGGTGTATAGCAGTGCTACTGATTTGTGTACATGGACTTTGTATCCCAAAACTACTGAATTCATTTATCAGATCTAGGAGCTTTTTGGATGAGTCTTTAGAGTTTTCTAGTTACATGATCATTATCATCAGTAAACAGTGATGGTTTGACTTCCTCCTTACTGATTTGGATGCCCTTTATTTCTTTCTCTTTTCTGATTGCTCTGGCTAGGACTTCCAGTACTATGTTGAATAGAAGTGGTGAAAGTGGGCATCCTTGTCTTGTTCCACTTTGCAAGGGGAATGCTGTCAACTTTTCCCCATTCAGCATAATGTTGGCTGTGGGTTTGTCATAGATTGCTTTTATTACCTTAAAGTCCCTTCTATGCTGATTTTGCTGAGGATTTTAATCATAAAGATGCTGGATTTTGTCAAATGCTTTTTCTTTTTCTTTTCTTTTTTTTTTTTTTTTTTTGAGACGGAGTCTCACTCTGTCACCCAGGCTGGAGTGCTGTGGCCGGATCTCAGCTCACTGCAAGCTCCGCCTCCCGGGTTCCCGCCATTCTCCTGCCTCAGGCTCCGGAGTAGCTGGGACTACAGGCGCCCGCCACCTCGCCCGGCTAGTTTTTTTTTTGTATTTTTTAGTAGAGACGGGGTTTCACCGTGTTAGCCAGGATGGTCTCGATCTCCTGACCTCGTGATCCGCCCATCTCGGCCTCCCAAAGTGCTGGGATTACAGGCTTGAGCCACCGCGCCTGGCCGTCAAATGCTTTTTCTGAATCTATTGAGATGATCATGCAATTTTTGTTTTTAATTGCTTGTGTGGTGTATTACATTTATTGACTTGTGTATGTTAAACCATCCCTGCATCCCTGGTATAAAACTCACTTGATCACGGTTGATTATCTTTTTGATATGCTGTTGAATTCAGTTAGCTAGTATTTTATTGAGAATTTTTGCATCTATGCTCATCAGGGATATTGATCTGTAGTTTTCTTTTTTTGTTATGCCCTTTCCTGATTTTGGCATTATGGTAATACTGGCTTCGTAGAATGATTTAGGGAGGATTCCCTCTTTCTATATCTTTTGGAATCATTTTAGTAGGATTGGAACCAATTCTTCTTTGAATGTCTGATAGAATTCAGCTGTAAATCCATCTAGTCCTGGACATTTTTTGCTGGAAATTGTTTTTATTACTGTTTCAATCTCGCTATTCATTATTAGTCTGTTCAGAGTTTCTATTTCCTCCTGGCATAATCTAGGAGGGCTAGATATTTTCAGGATTGTCCACATTCCTCTAGGTTTTCTAGTTTGTGCACATAAAGGTGTTCCTAGTAGCCTTGGATGGTCTTTTGTATTTCTGTGGTATCAGTTGTAATATCTCCCGTTTCGTTTCTAATTGAGCTTATTTGGATCTTCTCTATTCTTTTCTTTTTTTTTTTTTTTTTTTTTTTTTTTTTTTTTTTT